>NW_027285150.1:0-128086 GCF_040894005.1 Engystomops pustulosus
GTACAGGACACACCCAGGACTATACCAGGACTACATGTACAGTATAACAAGGGGAGGAGATAATAGATATAATAACTATATATACACCACAGGTAGGTACAGGACACCACCAGGACTATACCAGGACTACATGTACAGTATAACAAGGAGAGGAGATAATAGATATAATAACTATATATACACCACAGGTAGGTACAGGACACACCAGGACTATACCAGGACTACATGTACAGTATAACAAGGAGAGGAGATAATAGATATAATAACTATATATACACCACAGGTAGGTACAGGACCCACCAGGACTATACCAGGACTACATGTACAGTATAAGAAGGGGAGGGGATAATAGATATAATAACTATATATACACCACAGGTAGGTACAGGACACCACCAGGGACTATACCAGGACTACATGTACAGTATAACAAGGAGAGGGGATAATAGATATAATAACTATATATACACCACAGGTAGGTACAGGGACACCACCAGGGACTATACCAGGACTACATGTACAGTATAACAAGGAGAGGGAGATAATAGATATAATAACTATATATACACCACAGGTAGGTACAGGACACCACCAGGGACTATACCAGGACTACATGTACTAACAAGGAGAGGAGATAATAGATATAATAACTATATATACACCACAGGTAGGTACAGGACACCACCAGGACTATACCAGGACTACATGTACAGTATAACAAGGAGAGGAGATAATAGATATAATAACTATATATACACCACAGGTAGGTACAGACACCACCAGGACTATACCAGGACTACATGTACAGTATAACAAGGGGAGGAGATAATAGATATAATAACTATATATACACCACAGGTAGGTACAGGACACCACCAGGACTATACCAGGACTACATGTACAGTATAACAAGGAGAGGAGATAATAGATATAATAACTATATATACACCACAGGTAGGTACAGGACACCACCAGGGACTATACCAGGACTACATGTACAGTATAACAAGGAGAGGAGATAATAGATATAATAACTATATATACACCACAGGTAGGTACAGGACACCACCAGGGACTATACCAGGACTACATGTACAGTATAACAAGGAGAGGAGATAATAGATATAATAACTATATATACACCACAGGTAGGTACAGGACACCACCAGGGACTATACCAGGACTACATGTACAGTATAACAAGGAGAGGAGATAATAGATATAATAACTATATATACACCACAGGTAGGTACAGGACACCACCAGGACTATACCAGGACTACATGTACAGTATAACAAGGAGAGGAGATAATAGATATAATAACTATATATACACCACAGGTAGGTACAGGACACCACCAGGACTATACCAGGACTACATGTACAGTATAACAAGGGAGGAGATAATAGATATAATAACTATATATACACCACAGGTAGGTACAGGACACCACCAGGACTATACCAGGACTACATGTACAGTATAACAAGGAGAGGAGATAATAGATATAATAACTATATATACACCACAGGTAGGTACAGGACACCACCAGGACTATACCAGGACTACATGTACAGTATAACAAGGGGAGGAGATAATAGATATAATAACTATATATACACCACAGGTAGGTACAGGACACCACCAGGACTATACCAGGACTACATGTACAGTATAACAAGGGGAGGAGATAATAGATATAATAACTATATATACACCACAGGTAGGTACAGGACACCACCAGGACTATACCAGGACTACATGTACAGTATAACAAGGAGAGGAGATAATAGATATAATAACTATATATACACCACAGGTAGGTACAGGACACCACCAGGGACTATACCAGGACTACATGTACAGTATAACAAGGGGAGGAGATAATAGATATAATAACTATATATACACCACAGGTAGGTACAGGACACCACCAGGACTATACCAGGACTACATGTACAGTATAACAAGGAGAGGAGATAATAGATATAATAACTATATATACACCACAGGTAGGTACAGGACACCACCAGGACTATACCAGGACTACATGTACAGTATAACAAGGAGAGGAGATAATAGATATAATAACTATATATACACCACAGGTAGGTACAGGACACCACCAGGACTATACCAGGACTACATGTACAGTATAACAAGGAGAGGAGATAATAGATATAATAACTATATATACACCACAGGTAGGTACAGGACACCACCAGGACTATACCAGGACTACATGTACAGTATAACAAGGGGAGGAGATAATAGATATAATAACTATATATACACCACAGGTAGGTACAGGACACCACCAGGACTATACCAGGACTACATGTACAGTATAACAAGGAGAGGAGATAATAGATATAATAACTATATATACACCACAGGTAGGTACAGGACACCACCAGGACTATACCAGGACTACATGTACAGTATAACAAGGGGAGGAGATAATAGATATAATAACTATATATACACCACAGGTAGGTACAGGACACCACCAGGACTATACCAGGACTACATGTACAGTATAACAAGGAGAGGAGATAATAGATATAATAACTATATATACACCACAGGTAGGTACAGGACACCACCAGGGACTATACCAGGACTACATGTACAGTATAACAAGGGAGGAGATAATAGATATAATAACTATATATACACCACAGGTAGGTACAGGACACCACCAGGACTATACCAGGACTACATGTACAGTATAACAAGGAGAGGAGATAATAGATATAATAACTATATATACACCACAGGTAGGTACAGGACACCACCAGGACTATACCAGGACTACATGTACAGTATAACAAGGAGAGGAGATAATAGATATAATAACTATATATACACCACAGGTAGGTACAGGACACCACCAGGACTATACCAGGACTACATGTACAGTATAACAAGGAGAGGAGATAATAGATATAATAACTATATATACACCACAGGTAGGTACAGGACACCACCAGGACTATACCAGGACTACATGTACAGTATAACAAGGGGAGGAGATAATAGATATAATAACTATATATACACCACAGGTAGGTACAGGACACCACCAGGACTATACCAGGACTACATGTACAGTATAACAAGGAGAGGAGATAATAGATATAATAACTATATATACACCACAGGTAGGTACAGGACACCACCAGGACTATACCAGGACTACATGTACAGTATAACAAGGGGAGGAGATAATAGATATAATAACTATATATACACCACAGGTAGGTACAGGACACCACCAGGACTATACCAGGACTACATGTACAGTATAACAAGGAGAGGAGATAATAGATATAATAACTATATATACACCACAGGTAGGTACAGGACACCACCAGGACTATACCAGGACTACATGTACAGTATAACAAGGAGAGGAGATAATAGATATAATAACTATATATACACCACAGGTAGGTACAGGACACCACCAGGACTATACCAGGACTACATGTACAGTATAACAAGGAGAGGAGATAATAGATATAATAACTATATATACACCACAGGTAGGTACAGGACACCACCAGGACTATACCAGGACTACATGTACAGTATAACAAGGAGAGGAGATAATAGATATAATAACTATATATACACCACAGGTAGGTACAGGACACCACCAGGACTATACCAGGACTACATGTACAGTATAACAAGGAGAGGAGATAATAGATATAATAACTATATATACACCACAGGTAGGTACAGGACACCACCAGGGACTATACCAGGACTACATGTACAGTATAACAAGGGGAGGAGATAATAGATATAATAACTATATATACACCACAGGTAGGTACAGGACACCACCAGGGACTATACCAGGACTACATGTACAGTATAACAAGGGGAGGAGATAATAGATATAATAACTATATATACACCACAGGTAGGTACAGGACACCACCAGGACTATACCAGGACTACATGTACAGTATAACAAGGAGAGGAGATAATAGATATAATAACTATATATACACCACAGGTAGGTACAGGACACCACCAGGACTATACCAGGACTACATGTACAGTATAACAAGGGGAGGAGATAATAGATATAATAACTATATATACACCACAGGTAGGTACAGGACACCACCAGGACTATACCAGGACTACATGTACAGTATAACAAGGAGAGGAGATAATAGATATAATAACTATATATACACCACAGGTAGGTACAGGACACCACCAGGACTATACCAGGACTACATGTACAGTATAACAAGGAGAGGAGATAATAGATATAATAACTATATATACACCACAGGTAGGTACAGGACACCACCAGGACTATACCAGGACTACATGTACAGTATAACAAGGGGAGGAGATAATAGATATAATAACTATATATACACCACAGGTAGGTACAGGACACCACCAGGACTATACCAGGACTACATGTACAGTATAACAAGGGGAGGAGATAATAGATATAATAACTATATATACACCACAGGTAGGTACAGGACACCACCAGGGACTATACCAGGACTACATGTACAGTATAACAAGGGGAGGAGATAATAGATATAATAACTATATATACACCACAGGTAGGTACAGGACACCACCAGGGACTATACCAGGACTACATGTACAGTATAACAAGGAGAGGAGATAATAGATATAATAACTATATATACACCACAGGTAGGTACAGGACACCACCAGGACTATACCAGGACTACATGTACAGTATAACAAGGGGAGGAGATAATAGATATAATAACTATATATACACCACAGGTAGGTACAGGACACCACCAGGACTATACCAGGACTACATGTACAGTATAACAAGGAGAGGAGATAATAGATATAATAACTATATATACACCACAGGTAGGTACAGGACACCACCAGGACTATACCAGGACTACATGTACAGTATAACAAGGGGAGGAGATAATAGATATAATAACTATATATACACCACAGGTAGGTACAGGACACCACCAGGACTATACCAGGACTACATGTACAGTATAACAAGGAGAGGAGATAATAGATATAAT
Organism: Engystomops pustulosus; assembly: GCF_040894005.1. Taxonomy (NCBI): domain Eukaryota; kingdom Metazoa; phylum Chordata; class Amphibia; order Anura; family Leptodactylidae; genus Engystomops; species Engystomops pustulosus. The sequence continues at coordinate 5,071 of NW_027285150.1, forward strand.
AACTATATATACACCACAGGTAGGTACAGGACACCACCAGGGACTATACCAGGACTACATGTACAGTATAACAAGGAGAGGAGATAATAGATATAATAACTATATATACACCACAGGTAGGTACAGGACACCACCAGGACTATACCAGGACTACATGTACAGTATAACAAGGAGAGGGATAATAGATATAATAACTATATATACACCACAGGTAGGTACAGGACACCACCAGGACTATACCAGGACTACATGTACAGTATAACAAGGGGAGGAGATAATAGATATAATAACTATATATACACCACAGGTAGGTACAGGACACCACCAGGACTATACCAGGACTACATGTACAGTATAACAAGGAGAGGAGATAATAGATATAATAACTATATATACACCACAGGTAGGTACAGGACACCACCAGGGACTATACCAGGACTACATGTACAGTATAACAAGGGGAGGAGATAATAGATATAATAACTATATATACACCACAGGTAGGTACAGGACACCACCAGGACTATACCAGGACTACATGTACAGTATAACAAGGGGAGGAGATAATAGATATAATAACTATATATACACCACAGGTAGGTACAGGACACCACCAGGACTATACCAGGACTACATGTACAGTATAACAAGGAGAGGAGATAATAGATATAATAACTATATATACACCACAGGTAGGTACAGGACACCACCAGGACTATACCAGGACTACATGTACAGTATAACAAGGGGAGGAGATAATAGATATAATAACTATATATACACCACAGGTAGGTACAGGACACCACCAGGACTATACCAGGACTACATGTACAGTATAACAAGGGGAGGAGATAATAGATATAATAACTATATATACACCACAGGTAGGTACAGGACACCACCAGGACTATACCAGGACTACATGTACAGTATAACAAGGGGAGGAGATAATAGATATAATAACTATATATACACCACAGGTAGGTACAGGACACCACCAGGACTATACCAGGACTACATGTACAGTATAACAAGGGGAGGAGATAATAGATATAATAACTATATATACACCACAGGTAGGTACAGGACACCACCAGGACTATACCAGGACTACATGTACAGTATAACAAGGGGAGGAGATAATAGATATAATAACTATATATACACCACAGGTAGGTACAGGACACCACCAGGACTATACCAGGACTACATGTACAGTATAACAAGGAGAGGAGATAATAGATATAATAACTATATATACACCACAGGTAGGTACAGGACACCACCAGGACTATACCAGGACTACATGTACAGTATAACAAGGGGAGGAGATAATAGATATAATAACTATATATACACCACAGGTAGGTACAGGACACCACCAGGACTATACCAGGACTACATGTACAGTATAACAAGGGGAGGAGATAATAGATATAATAACTATATATACACCACAGGTAGGTACAGGACACCACCAGGACTATACCAGGACTACATGTACAGTATAACAAGGGGAGGAGATAATAGATATAATAACTATATATACACCACAGGTAGGTACAGGACACCACCAGGACTATACCAGGACTACATGTACAGTATAACAAGGGGAGGAGATAATAGATATAATAACTATATATACACCACAGGTAGGTACAGGACACCACAGGACTATACCAGGACTACATGTACAGTATAACAAGGAGAGGAGATAATAGATATAATAACTATATATACACCACAGGTAGGTACAGGACACCACCAGGACTATACCAGGACTACATGTACAGTATAACAAGGGGAGGGGATAATAGATATAATAACTATATATACACCACAGGTAGGTACAGGACACCACCAGGACTATACCAGGACTACATGTACAGTATAACAAGGGGAGGAGATAATAGATATAATAACTATATATACACCACAGGTAGGTACAGGACACCACCAGGACTATACCAGGACTACATGTACAGTATAACAAGGGGAGGGGATAATAGATATAATAACTATATATACACCACAGGTAGGTACAGGACACCACCAGGACTATACCAGGACTACATGTACAGTATAACAAGGGGAGGAGATAATAGATATAATAACTATATATACACCACAGGTAGGTACAGGACACCACCAGGACTATACCAGGACTACATGTACAGTATAACAAGGAGAGGAGATAATAGATATAATAACTATATATACACCACAGGTAGGTACAGGACACCACCAGGGACTATACCAGGACTACATGTACAGTATAACAAGGAGAGGAGATAATAGATATAATAACTATATATACACCACAGGTAGGTACAGGACACCACCAGGACTATACCAGGACTACATGTACAGTATAACAAGGGGAGGAGATAATAGATATAATAACTATATATACACCACAGGTAGGTACAGGACACCACCAGGGACTATACCAGGACTACATGTACAGTATAACAAGGGGAGGAGATAATAGATATAATAACTATATATACACCACAGGTAGGTACAGGACACCACCAGGGACTATACCAGGACTACATGTACAGTATAACAAGGGGAGGGAGATAATAGATATAATAACTATATATACACCACAGGTAGGTACAGGACACCACCAGGACTATACCAGGACTACATGTACAGTATAACAAGGGGAGGAGATAATAGATATAATAACTATATATACACCACAGGTAGGTACAGGACACCACCAGGACTATACCAGGACTACATGTACAGTATAACAAGGAGAGGAGATAATAGATATAATAACTATATATACACCACAGGTAGGTACAGGGACCACCAGGACTATACCAGGACTACATGTACAGTATAACAAGGGGAGGAGATAATAGATATAATAACTATATATACACCACAGGTAGGTACAGGACACCACCAGGACTATACCAGGACTACATGTACAGTATAACAAGGGGAGGAGATAATAGATATAATAACTATATATACACCACAGGTAGGTACAGGACACCACCAGGGACTATACCAGGACTACATGTACAGTATAACAAGGAGAGGAGATAATAGATATAATAACTATATATACACCACAGGTAGGTACAGGACACCACCAGGGACTATACCAGGACTACATGTACAGTATAACAAGGAGAGGAGATAATAGATATAATAACTATATATACACCACAGGTAGGTACAGGACACCACCAGGACTATACCAGGACTACATGTACAGTATAACAAGGAGAGGAGATAATAGATATAATAACTATATATATACACCACAGGTAGGTACAGGACACCACCAGGGACTATACCAGGACTACATGTACAGTATAACAAGGGGAGGAGATAATAGATATAATAACTATATATACACCACAGGTAGGTACAGGGACACCACCAGGGACTATACCAGGACTACATGTACAGTATAACAAGGGGAGGAGATAATAGATATAATAACTATATATACACCACAGGTAGGTACAGGACACCACCAGGACTATACCAGGACTACATGTACAGTATAACAAGGAGAGGAGATAATAGATATAATAACTATATATACACCACAGGTAGGTACAGGACACCACCAGGACTATACCAGGACTACATGTACAGTATAACAAGGAGAGGGGATAATAGATATAATAACTATATATACACCACAGGTAGGTACAGGACACCACCAGGACTATACCAGGACTACATGTACAGTATAACAAGGAGAGGAGATAATAGATATAATAACTATATATACACCACAGGTAGGTACAGGGCACCACCAGGGACTATACCAGGACTACATGTACAGTATAACAAGGGGAGGAGATAATAGATATAATAACTATATATACACCACAGGTAGGTACAGGACACCACCAGGGACTATACCAGGACTACATGTACAGTATAACAAGGGGAGGAGATAATAGATATAATAACTATATATACACCACAGGTAGGTACAGGACACCACCAGGACTATACCAGGACTACATGTACAGTATAACAAGGAGAGGAGATAATAGATATAATAACTATATATACACCACAGGTAGGTACAGGGACCACCAGGACTATACCAGGACTACATGTACAGTATAACAAGGGGAGGAGATAATAGATATAATAACTATATATACACCACAGGTAGGTACAGGACACCACCAGGACTATACCAGGACTACATGTACAGTATAACAAGGGGAGGAGATAATAGATATAATAACTATATATACACCACAGGTAGGTACAGGACACCACCAGGACTATACCAGGACTACATGTACAGTATAACAAGGAGAGGAGATAATAGATATAATAACTATATATACACCACAGGTAGGTACAGGACACCACCAGGACTATACCAGGACTACATGTACAGTATAACAAGGAGAGGAGATAATAGATATAATAACTATATATACACCACAGGTAGGTACAGGACACCACCAGGACTATACCAGGACTACATGTACAGTATAACAAGGGGAGGAGATAATAGATATAATAACTATATATACACCACAGGTAGGTACAGGACACCACCAGGGACTATACCAGGACTACATGTACAGTATAACAAGGAGAGGAGATAATAGATATAATAACTATATATACACCACAGGTAGGTACAGGACACCACCAGGACTATACCAGGACTACATGTACAGTATAACAAGGGGAGGAGATAATAGATATAATAACTATATATACACCACAGGTAGGTACAGGACACCAGGACTATACCAGGACTACATGTACAGTATAACAAGGGGAGGAGATAATAGATATAATAACTATATATACACCACAGGTAGGTACAGGACACCACCAGGACTATACCAGGACTACATGTACAGTATAACAAGGGGAGGAGATAATAGATATAATAACTATATATACACCACAGGTAGGTACAGGACACCACCAGGACTATACCAGGACTACATGTACAGTATAACAAGGGGAGGGGATAATAGATATAATAACTATATATACACCACAGGTAGGTACAGGACACCACCAGGACTATACCAGGACTACATGTACAGTATAACAAGGGGAGGAGATAATAGATATAATAACTATATATACACCACAGGTAGGTACAGGACACCACCAGGACTATACCAGGACTACATGTACAGTATAACAAGGGGAGGAGATAATAGATATAATAACTATATATACACCACAGGTAGGTACAGGACACCACCAGGACTACATGTACAGTATAACAAGGGGAGGAGATAATAGATATAATAACTATATATACACCACAGGTAGGTACAGGACACCACCAGGACTATACCAGGACTACATGTACAGTATAACAAGGGGAGGAGATAATAGATATAATAACTATATATACACCACAGGTAGGTACAGGACACCACCAGGGACTATACCAGGACTACATGTACAGTATAACAAGGGGAGGAGATAATAGATATAATAACTATATATACACCACAGGTAGGTACAGGACACCACCAGGGACTATACCAGGACTACATGTACAGTATAACAAGGGGAGGAGATAATAGATATAATAACTATATATACACCACAGGTAGGTACAGGACACCACCAGGACTATACCAGGACTACATGTACAGTATAACAAGGGGAGGAGATAATAGATATAATAACTATATATACACCACAGGTAGGTACAGGACACCACCAGGGACTATACCAGGACTACATGTACAGTATAACAAGGGGAGGGGATAATAGATATAATAACTATATATACACCACAGGTAGGTACAGGACACCACCAGGACTATACCAGGACTACATGTACAGTATAACAAGGGGAGGAGATAATAGATATAATAACTATATATACACCACAGGTAGGTACAGGACACCACCAGGACTATACCAGGACTACATGTACAGTATAACAAGGGGAGGAGATAATAGATATAATAACTATATATACACCACAGGTAGGTACAGGACACCACCAGGACTATACCAGGACTACATGTACAGTATAACAAGGGGAGGAGATAATAGATATAATAACTATATATACACCACAGGTAGGTACAGGACACCACCAGGGACTATACCAGGACTACATGTACAGTATAACAAGTCACTGAAAAAAACAAAGCCAGAAGTTTTGTTTTTCCATCTAAAACTGAAAAAACATAATAAAATTGTCAGATGTCAAAATCCCCTGAAACAATGTGATTAGATGAAGTCCTGGAGTTTCTGTGTATCAGCGGCCGATCCCTGGATTCCGTTGATATCTAATAGGGAAGTGCTCAGAAATATTCCGGGATCTTTGATCTTTAGTGTTTTCCCAGTTTCTCTTATCTGAGGTTTTTATAACCAATAGTCATAAAGATAAAGTTGTGGTGACATTCCGCTCTCAGTTATTGTTTATCCCACTGTAGCAGTGATTATACATCTGCAGAAGCATTATAAAGGTTTTCCGCTTCTATTGTCAGTAATAATTAATAGTTTGCTCCGTCATAGAAAGTAAAGCAAAAACTAAAGAAACCTTTTTTTGTTTATAGCAAGTTTTTCTTATGTATGACAGGAAATCTCCTTCTCTCAGCACTCTAACACTGCTCTCCTTCCCTTCTGTACCTGGGGACAGTCTCCTCTCAGCACTCAAACACTGCTCCCCCTGCCTTCTGTACCAGGGGACAGTCTCCTCTCAGCACTCTCACACTGCTCTCCCTCCCTTCTGTACCAGGGGACAGTCTCCTCTCAGCACTCTCACACTGCTCTCCCTCCCTTCTGTACTCGGGGACAGTCTCCTCTCAGCACTCTCACACTGCTCCCCCTGCCTTCTGTACTCGGGGACAGTCTCCTCTCAGCACTCTCACACTGCTCTCCCTCCCTTCTGTACTCGGGGACAGTCTCCTCTCAGCACTCTCACACTGCTCCCCCTGCCTTCTGTACTCGGGGACAGTCTCCTCTCAGCACTCTCACACTGCTCTCCCTCCCTTCTGTACCTGGGGACAGTCTCCTCTCAGCACTCTCACACTGCTCTCCCTCCCTTCTGTACCAGGGGACAGTCTCCTCTCAGCACTCTAACACTGCTCCCCCTGCCTTCTGTACCAGGGGACAGTCTCCTCTCAGCACTCTCACACTGCTCTCCCTCCCTTCTGTACCAGGGGACAGTCTCCTCTCAGCACTCTCACACTGCTCTCCCTCCCTTCTGTACTCGGGGACAGTCTCCTCTCAGCACTCTCACACTGCTCCCCCTGCCTTCTGTACTCGGGGACAGTCTCCTCTCAGCACTCTCACATTGCTCCCTCCCCCTTCTGTATCCAGGAGCAGTCTCCTCTCAGCACTCTCACACTGCTCCCTCCCCCTTCTGTATCCAGGAGCAGTCTCCTCTCAGCACTCTCACACTGCTCCCTCCCCCTTCTGTATCCAGGAGCAGTCTCCCCTCAGCACTCTCACACTGCTCCCCCTGCCTTCTGTACTCGGGGACAGTCTCCTCTCAGCACTCTCACACTGCTCCCTCCCCCTTCTGTATCAAGGAGCAGTCTCCTCTCTGCACTCTCACACTGCTCCCTCCCCCTTCAGTATCCAGGAGCAGTCTCCTCTCAGCACTCTCACACTGCTCCCCCTGCCTTCAGTACTCGGGGACAGTCTCCTCTCAGCACTCTCACACTGCTCCCTCCCCCTTCTGTATCCAGGTGCAGTCTCCTCTCAGCACTCTCACACTGCTCCCTCCCCCTTCTGTATCCAGGAGCAGTCTCCTCTCAGCACTCTCACACTGCTCCCTCCCCCTTCTGTATCCAGGAGCAGCCTCTGCTCAGCACTCTCACACTGCTCCCTCCCCCTTCTGTATCCAGGAGCAGTCTCCTCTCAGCACTCTCACACTGCTCCCTCCCCCTTCTGTATCCATGAGCAGTCTCCTCTCAGCACTCTCACACTGCTCCCTCCCCCTTCTGTATCCAGGGACAGTCTCCTCTCACACTGCTCCCTCCCCCTTCTGTATCCAGGAGCAGTCTCCTCTCAGCACTCTCACACTGCTCCCTCCCCCTTCTGTATCCAGGAGCAGCCTCCTCTCAGCACTCTCACACTGCTCCCTCCCCCTTCTGTATCCAGGAGCAGTCTCCTCTCAGCACTCTCACACTGCTCCCTCCCCCTTCTGTATCCAGGAGCAGTCTCCTCTCAGCACTCTCACACTGCTCCCTCCCCCTTCTGTATCCAGGAGCAGTCTCCTCTCAGCACTATCACACTGCTCTCTCCCCCTTCTGTATCCAGGAGCAGTCTCCTCTCTGCACTCTCACACTGCTCCCTCCCCCTTCTGTATCCATGAGCAGTCTCCTCTCAGCACTCTCACACTGCTCCCTCCCCCTTCTGTATCCAGGAGCAGTCTCCTCTCAGCACTCTCACACTGCTCCTCCTGCCTTCTGTACTCGGGGACAGTCTCCTCTCAGCACTCTCACACTGCTCCCTCCCCCTTCTGTATCCAGGTGCAGTCTCCTCTCAGCACTCTCACACTGCTCTCCTTCCCTTCTGTATCCAGGGACAGTCTCCTCTCAGCACTCTCACACTGCTCCCTCCCCCTTCTGTATCCAGGAGCAGTCTCCTCTCAGCACTCTCACACTGCTCTCTCCCCCTTCTGTATCCAAAGTAGATTTAAACAGGAAAGAGGCGATACGGGCGCCACATGTGTGAAAACGTTTTTTTAAAAATACAACAAGGTGTTTTTAGAGTAATGCTCACCTTTCCGGGTTGTACGGACGGTACAACACGTTCGAGCGCAACAGTTGGTTGAGTTCTTTCGGCGGCCTCCTGGATTCCGAGGTGGAGGGTGTTTCACCCCGTATTATCTTATCTTTTTGTATTGGTGTCTTCCAGGTTATCGGCGCCAATAACTCCGTTTGGTCATGGCTAATAAAACTTTCTTTTATTTTTAAGCTGTGTAATACGCGTTTCGAGCCCGTGCTAGGCTCTTCCTCAGTTACATATAGCTTCCCCTTCTGTATCCAGGGACAGTCTCCTCTCAGCACTCTCCCACTGCTCCCCCTGCCTTCTGTACCCGGGGGCAGTCTCCTCTCTGCACTCTCACACTGCTCCCTCCCCCTTCTGTATCCAGGAGCAGCCTCCTCTCAGCACTCTCACACTGCTCCCTCCCCCTTCTGTATCCAGGAGCAGTCTCCTCTCAGCACTCTCACACTGCTCCCTCCCCCTTCTGTATCCATGAGCAGTCTCCTCTCAGCACTCTCACACTGCTCCCTCCCCCTTCTGTATCCAGGAGTAGTCTCCCCTCAGCACTCTCACACTGTTCCCCCTCCTCTCTGTACCTGAGGACAGTCTCCTCTCAGCACTCTAACACTGCTCTCCCTCCCCCCTGTACGTGAGGACAGTCTCTTCTCAGCACTCACGCATTGTTTCACCTCCCTCCTGTATTTAGGGACAGTCTCCTCTTAGCACTCTCACACTGCTCCCTCCCCCTTCTGTATCCAGGAGCAGTCTCCTCTCAGCACTCTAACACTGCTCTCCCTCCCCCCTGTACGTGAGGACAGTCTCCTCTCAGCACTCACAGATTGTTTCACCTCCCTCCTGTATTTAGGGACAGTCTCCTCTCAGCACTCTCACACTGCTCCCTCCCCCTCCTGTATTTAGGGACAGTCTCCTCTCAGCACTCTCACACTGCTCCCTCCCCCTCCTGTATTTAGGGACAGTCTCCTCTCAGCACTCTCACACTGGTCCCTCCCCTTCCTGTATTTGGGGACAGTCTCCTCTCAGCACTCTCACACTGCTCCCTCCCCCTCCTGTATTTAGGGACAGTCTCCTCTCAGCACTCTCACACTGCTCCCTCCCCCTCCTGTATTTAGGGACAGTCTCCTCTCAGCACTCTCACACTGCTCCCTCCCCTTCCTGTATTTAGGGACAGTCTCCTCTCAGCACTCTCACACTGCTCCCTCCCCTTCCTGTATTTGGGGACAGCCTCCTCTCAGCACTCTCACACTGTTCCTTCTATCTCTCCTGAAGAGCTTTCCGCCCATAGAAGTGTTGAAGGAGCTGGGAGAATCTCACCAGAGCCATCAGAGTGAAGTGTCTGGGTACCTGGCCGCATGGTGTGTGATAAGGTCGCGGCTCGGTCATGGGATTATTTAGTCTGCTAATACTCCAGTATCTAGAGGGGTCACATTTTTAGCCTCACTATTTTGTGATGGGGATAACCCTAAGTCATCTATCAGTGTGACTTTATCTGCTCGCTGCTTATCACTGGACATTGTAAATCAGACTCCAGGGAGAGAGTGCTGGAGCTGTGTGAGGTCCGTCATGGCTCCGGTCTTGTATACATCCCCTCCATGTGACCCTCCCCTATAATATAACAGGCTACTTACAGTAGACATCGAGCTGGACGCGCTCTATGACCTGCACGGCTCCAGAGTCCAGTGTCATCGTGTAGGTCCCGTTATCGGATGGGGTGAGATTGTCCATTCGGAGGGTTCCGTTGGTGTAGAGTGTACAATACCCGCCCATACATCTTCCATTGTACGTTATATTGGGGGCTCCTGGAGGACGCGATGCGATAACCAATCCCGTCCTTTCTAGAATCCAATCTATCTTCTGGTCCGGAGTGATGGGTGAATCTCCATAGAGGAACGTCCGTCCCCCCACCGTGGCGATGAAGAGATTAAAGGTGGACCCTACGCCTGGAGAACATCAATGTGAGAGAATATCAGAGATCAGTCACTGAGTGAAGCTGAGGAGAGTCTCTCAGGGGTGCAGACACATCATGGGACCTGAGGGGTCTCTCTAATGCATAGAAATGATCAATGTGTCTGTCAATGGTCAATGAGGCTTAGAGCTGCACCCCTACATCCAGGGACCCAAAAACTAATGACTATTATTCAATAAGCTTCCGCAGATATAGGATGAGGTCATGACCTTGGGGTTATAGAAGGACAAAGCATCATGACAAGAGACGTTACAATCTTCCTCCTTTAGGTCATATTAAGAATGGAGTCAACAAGGACCAACGCGTTTCGATACAACTCATTATTCTAGAGCTATTCCTCTGTCACCCTCCACACACATGCACACTCAGCTTTCCATACTGACTCATAGAGGAAGACCCGATGTGGATGACCCATCTACCTTCTAACATGGCAGTAACCAGTCCTATGTAAATGGGGTCTTACAACACAAGCCCCCCGTGTCCTCTCTGTATAGCCCCCGGCCCCCCAGTCCTGGATTTATATATTATCTTACCAATGATGGAGAGACAAACGCTCCAGAACAATAAACCCATCGGGTCCAGGTAGATGATGAAGCGGCTGAATCCTGAGCTGACTGTGGAGAGCTGAGGGTTTGTTACAGATCCCCTGCAGGACGTGTCTGTGTCGCTGTGTGGAGGCAGCAATGAGGAAGGAGCCGGCTCTTCTCTAGGTTCCATGTCCCCTGATAAGCCGTCACCTGATGTCATTACTGTAGGGAGGTGTGGAGCTAGTGACATCCACAGAACAGACATCACCAGTCCTGGGGGGCACATACTTTATACACAGAACCGACATCACCAGTCCTGGGGGGCACATACTTTATACACAGAACAGACATCACCAGTCCTGGGGGGCACATACTTTATACACAGAACCGACATCACCAGTCCTGGGGGGCACATACTTTATACACAGAACCGACATCACCAGTCCTGGGGGGCACATACTTCATACACAGAACAGACATAGCACCAGTTCTGGGGGGGGCACATACTTTATACACAGAACAGACATCACCAGTCCTGGGGGGCACATACTTTATACACAGAACCGACATCACCAGTCCTGGGGGGCACATACTTTATACACAGAACCGACATCACCAGTCCTGGGGGGCACATACTTCATACACAGAACAGACATAGCACCAGTCCTGGGGGGCACATACTTTATACACAGGGCCGGATTAAAAGTGGTGGGGGTCCCTGGGCGCAAACTGGTGGGGGCCCTCTCAACAATGTTTTTGGAAGTATATAGCCTGCCAGCCCCTTGTAGTATGTAGCCTGCCAGACCCTGTAGTATACAGCCACCAGCCCCCTGTAGTATACAGCCAGCCCCCTGTAGTATACAGCCACCAGCCCCCTGTAGTATACAGCCCCCAGCCCCTGTAGTATACAACCACCAGCCCCTGTAGTATACAACCACCAGCCCCTGTAGTATACAGCCACTAGCCCCCCTGTAGTATACAGCCACCAGCCCCCTGTAGTATACAGCCACCAGCCCCCTGTAGTATACAGCCCCCAGCCCCTGTAGTATACAACCACCAGCCCCTGTAGTATACAACCACCAGTCCCCTGTAGTATACAGCCACCAGTCCCCTGTAGTATACAGCCACCAGCCCCTGTAGTATACAACCACCAGCCCCCTGTAGTATACAGCCACCAGCCCCTGTAGTATACAGCCACAAGCCCCCTGTAGAATTTAGCCACCAGCCCCCTGTAGTAACAAACGCTCCAGAACAATAAACCCATCGGGTCCAGGTAGATGATGAAGCGGCTGAATCCTGAGCTGACTGTAGAGAGCTGAGGGTTTGTTACAGATCCCCTGCAGGACGTGTCTGTGTCGCTGTGTGGAGGCAGCAATGAGGAAGGAGCCGGCTCTTCTCTACTACAGCCATCAGCCCCTGTAGTATACAGCCACAAGCCCCCTGTAGAATTTAGCCACCAGCCCCCTGTAGTATATAGCCTGCCAGCCCCCTGTAGAATACAACCACCAGCCCCCTGTAGTATATAGCCTGCCAGCCCCTTGTAGTATGTAGCCTGCCAGACCCTGTAGTATACAGCCACCAGCCCCCTGTAGAATTTAGCCACCAGCCCCAGTAGTATATAGCCTGCCAGCCCCCTGTAGTATACAGACACCAGCCCCTTGTAGTATACAACCCCCAGCCCCCTGTAGTATAAAGCCTGCCAGTCCCCTGTAGTATACAGCCATCAGCCCCCTGTAGTATACAGCCACCTGTCCCCTGTAGTATACAACCACCAGCCCCCTGTAGTATATAGCCTGCCAGCCCCCTGTAGTATACAGCCACCAGCCCCCTGTAGTATACAACCACCAGCCCCCTGTAGTATACAGCCACCAGCCCCCTGTAGTATACAGCCACCAGCCCCCTGTATAATTTAGCCGCCAGTTCCCTGTAGTATATAGCCTGCCAGCCCCTGTAGTATACAACCACCAGCCCCCTGTAGTATGTAGCCTGCCAGCCCCCTGTAGTATATATCCTGCCAGCCCCCTGTAGTATATAGCCTGCCAGCCCCTGTAGTATACAACCACCAGCCCCCTGTAGTATATAGCCTGCCAGCCCCCTGTAGTATACAGCCACCTTCCCCCTGTAGTATACAACCACCAGCCCCTTCTAGTATATAGCCTGCCAGCCCCCTGTAGTATACAGCCACCTTCCCCCTGTAGTATACAACCACCAGCCCCCTGTAGTATATAGCCTGCCAGCCCCCTGTAGTATACAGCCACCTTCCCCCTGTAGTATACAACCACCAGCCCCTTCTAGTATATAGCCCGCCAGCCCCCTGTAGTATACAGCCATCAGCCCCCTGTAGTATACAGGCAGGCAGCCTCCTTTAGTATACAACCACCAGCCCCCTGTAGTATATAGCCTTCCAGCCCTCTGTAGAATTTAGCCACCAGTCCCCTGTAGTATACAGCCACCAGCCCCCTGTAGAATTGAGCCGCCAGTCCCCTGTAGTATACAGCCACCAGCCCCCTGTAGTATGCAGCCTGCCCCCTGTAGTATACAGCCACCAGCCCCCTGTAGTATACAGCCAGCCCCCTGTAGTATACAGCCAGCCCCCTGTAGTATACAGCCAGCTCCCTTTAGTATACAACCACCAGCCCCTGTAGAATTTAGCCACCAGTCCCCTGTAGTATACAGCCACCAGCCCCCTGTAGTATACAACCACCAGCCCCCTGTAGTATACAGCCACCAGCCCCTGTAGTATACAGCCACTAGCCCCCCTGTAGTATACAGCCACCAGCCCCCTGTAGTATACAGCCACCAGCCCCCCTGTAGAATTTAGCCGCCAGTCCCCTGTAGAATACAACCACCAGCCCCCCTGTAGTATACAGCCACCAGCCCCTTGTAGTATACAGCCACCAGCCCCCTGTAGTATACAGCCACCAGCCCCCTGTAGTATACAGCCACCAGCCCCTGTAGAATTTAGCCGCCAGTCCCCTGTAGTATACAGCCACCAGCCCCTTGTAGTATACAGCCACCAGCCCCTGTAGAATTTAGCCACCAGTCCCCTGTAGTATACAGCCACCAGCCCCTGTAGAATTTAGCCGCCAGTCCCCTGTAGAATACAACCACCAGCCCCCTGTAGTATACAACCACCAGCCCCCTGTAGTATACAGTCACCAGCCCCCTGTAGTATACAGCCACCAGCCCCCCTGTAGTATACAGCCACCAGCCCCCTGTAGTATACAGCCACCAGCCCCCCTGTAGAATTTAGCCGCCAGTCCCCTGTAGAATACAACCACCAGCCCCCCTGTAGTATACAGCCACCAGCCCCTTGTAGTATACAGCCACCAGCCCCCTGTAGTATACAGCCACCAGCCCCCTGTAGTATACAGCCACCAGCCCCCCTGTAGAATTTAACCGCCAGTCCCCTGTAGAATACAACCACCAGCCCCTTGTAGTATACAACCACCAGCCCCCTGTAGTATACAGCCACCAGCCCCTTGTAGTATACAGCCACCAGCCCCCTGTAGTATACAGCCACCAGCCCCCTGTAGTATACAGCCACCAGCCCCCCTGTAGTATACAGCCACCAGCCCCCTGTAGTATACAGCCACCAGCCCCCTGTAGTATACAGCCACCAGCCCCTTGTAGTATACAGCCACCAGCCCCCTGTAGTATACAGCCACCAGCCCCTTGTAGTATACAGCCACCAGCCCCCTGTAGTATACAGCCACCAGCCCCCTGTAGTATACAGCCACCAGCCCCCCTGTAGAATTTAGCCGCCAGACCCCTGTAGAAAATGGCCACAAAATAATAATCTTCATACTTACCTTACCTTCCCTTCCAGTGAACCCACGACACTGAAGCCTCTTCCTCGCTCATCAGGCAGCCCCGGCCACTGAAGACACATCTGCCATCGCTGGGGTAGATCGCCGATGCACTGTTTTGGCAGCAGCATGTAGTAACCGGTCGCCGACAGCGTGACGCCATCACTTGCCGCCGGCGTCCCATTACAACCTGCTGCTGCCAAAACAGTGAATCGCTGATCTCCCCCAGCTGGCATCCTAGTCCCCTATCTGTGATGGGGCAGCCAAGGGCCACTGCACATTGCACATAGAGACAGTCAGCAACGCAACTAAGCTGAGTCGCTGGCTGTCGGAAACTGGTGGGGGCCCCTTAAAAAGTGAAAGTGGTGGGGGCTCCGGGGCTTGAGTCCCAGGAGCCCCTCCTTTAATCCAGCCCTGTTTATACACAGATTGGCATCATATTCATCAGTCTAGACCCTACTGGTTACACTCTTCCATTGTCTTCGCCTTCTTGGTGTATAAGGACATAATTATTGTATATTCTTTAATCTGATGTACCATTTATCTTGTTTTAAACATTACAGTTAATAATTATATGTATATTTTTACACTTCTGATTATCAGTGTGGATTGGTGCTTGGTGCGACGTTTTCTGGAGGAGGGTCACTTGCTGATTGTGCCCAAGACTCCACCTCTAGGAGTCACATCCTCCCTATGGTCCTTGCCTTGTCCTCGGCACTGGGTGTCCCACCAATGATTACACCGTATGGGTCAGAATCAGGACACATCAATCATTTGGGCTCTTCAGAACAGTCTCCTCCACAGTGGACAATTATGGGAACAATTTCCATCTTCTGTGATACTGGGTCCAATGATCTTGTGCTTCCCAATCTTCCATACAGCTCAGTCTCTTGACTCCCCCACCACCACCAATTCACATAACTACACGCAGCAGTATCCTCATAGTCCCCAGCACAAGGCGAGTCACACTCGTACATGACCTTCCCTAGATTTGCAGGGGTCAGAGTTCATAGTTCATGCATCGATACCACAGATTTACAACAGGTCATAACTGCATAAAGAGCGGTGATGCCATTTCTTATTGATTTCTGCACATTACGAGACCCGTCTGACTATTTCCGAGTGATAACATGAAGGGATCTGATACTAACCTTCCCACAGGAATATGTGACCCCTCGTCTGGTCCCGGGGGGCTCAGGCAGCAGAACCAATCTCCATCATGCACATCTCTCACATCCGGGGAGGGGAATATATTGGGGGAATAATAGTGACCGGATATTCTGCCATTTAGTTGCTGGATTTTTTTCCCAACATAAACTTTTGGACTTGAGCATCTGGAGACATAAACTTCACCGTCACTTGTTTACAGTGTTTAATTTTCATTAAACTTCCCCGACATGTATGCAAAAAGGATACAAGAAACAAATGCAACACCTGCCCCCCTGCTTATACTTCCTCCTCTACACTCATACTTCCTCCTCCACGCTCATACTTCCTCCTCCATGCTCATACTTCCTCCTCCATGCTCATACTTCCTCCTCCATGCTCATACTTCCTCCTCCACGCTTATACTTCCTCCTCTACGCTCATACTTCCTCCTCCACGCTCATACTTCCTCTTCCATGCTCATACTTCCTCCTCCACGCTCATACTTACACCTTCACGCTCATACTTACACCTTCACGCTCATACTTCCTCCTCCACGCTCATACTTCCTCCTCCATGCTCATACTTCCTCTTCCATGCTCATACTTCCTCTTCCACGTTCATACTTGCACCTTCACGCTCATACTTCCTCCTCCACGCTTATACTTCCTCCTCCACGCTCATAGTTCCCCCTCCATGCTCATACTTACATCTTCACGCTCATACTTCCTCCTCCATGCTCATACTTCCTCCTCCACACTCATACTTCCTCCTCCATGCTCATACTTCCTCCTCTGCGCTCATACTTCCTCCTCTGCGCTCATACTTCCTCCTCCATGCTCATACTTCCTCCTCCACACTCATACTTCCTCCTCCACGCTCATACTTCCTCCTCCACGCTCATACTTCCTCCTCCATGCTCATACTTCCACCTCCACACTCATACTTCCTCATCCACGCTCATACTTCCTCCTCCATGCTCATACTTCCACCTCCGCGCTCATAGTTCCTCCTCCACGCTCATACTTCCTCCTCCACGCTCATAGTTCCTCCTCCACGCTCATTGTTCCTCCTCCACGCTCATACTTCCTCCTCCACGCTCATACTTCCTCCTCCACACTCATACTTCCTCCTCCACGCTCATACTTCCTCCTCCACGCTCATACTTTCACCTCCACACTCATACTTCCTCCTCCACACTCATACTTCCTATTCCATGCTCATACTTCCTCCTCCATGCTCATACTTCCTCCTCCACGCTCATACTTCCTATTCCATGCTCATACTTCCTCCTCCACGCTCATACTTCCTCCTCCACGCTCATACTTCCTCCTCCATGCTCATACTTCCACCTCCACACTCATACTTCCTCATCCACACTCATACTTCCTCCTCCACACTCATACTTTCTCCTTCACACTCATACTTCCTCCTCCACGCTCATACTTCCTCCTCCACGTCATACTTCCTCCTCCATGCTCATACTTCCACCTCCGCGCTCATAGTTCCTCCTCCACGCTCATACTTCCTCCTCCACGCTCATAGTTCCTCCTCCACGCTCATTGTTCCTCCTCCACGCTCATACTTCCTCCTCCACGCTCATACTTCCTCCTCCACGCTCATACTTCCTCCTCCACGCTCATACTTTCACCTCCACACTCATACTTCCTCCTCCACTCTCATACTTCCTATTCCATGCTCATACTTCCTCCTCCATGCTCATACTTCCTCCTCCACGCTCATACTTCCTCCTCCATGCTCATACTTCCTCCTCCACCCTCATACTTATACCTCCACGCTCATACTTCCTCATCCACGCTCATACTTCCTCCTCCACGCTCATACTTCCTCCTCCAAACTCATACTTCTTCCTCCACGCTCATACTTTCACCTCCACACTCATACTTCCTCCTTCACGCTCATAGTTCCTCCTCCACGCTCATTGTTCCTCCTCCACGCTCATACTTCCTCCTCCACGCTCATACTTCCTCCTCCACACTCATACTTCCTCCTCTACGCTCATACTTCCTCCTCCACGCTCATACTTCCTCCTCCACGCTCATACTTCCTCCTCCACGCTCATACTTCCTCCTCCATGCTCATACTTCCACCTCCGCGCTCATAGTTCCTCCTCCACGCTCATACTTATACCTCCACGCTCATAGTTCCTCCTCCACGCTCATTGTTCCTCCTCCACGCTCATTGTTCCTCCTCCACGCTCATACTTACTCCTCCACACTCATACTTCCTCCTCCACGCTCATACTTATACCTCCACGCTCATAGTTCCTCCTCCACGCTCATTGTTCCTCCTCCACGCTCATACTTACTCCTCCACACTCATACTTCCTCCTCCACGCTCATACTTTCACCTCCACACTCATACTTCCTCCTCCACACTCATACTTCCTATTCCATGCTCATACTTCCTCCTCCATGCTCATACTTCCTCCTCCACCCTCATACTTATACCTCCACGCTCATACTTCCTCCTCCACGCTCATACTTCCTCCTCCACGCTCATACTTCCTCCTCCAAACTCATACTTCTTCCTCCACGCTCATACTTTCACCTCCACACTCATACTTCCTCCTCCACGCTCATAGTTCCTCCTCCACGCTCATTGTTCCTCCTCCACGCTCATACTTCCTCCTCCACGCTCATACTTCCTCCTCGACGCTCATACTTTCCCCTTCTCACTCATACTTCCTCCTCCACACTCATACTTCCTCCTCCACGCTCATACTTCCTCCTCCACGCTCATACTTCCTCCTCCATGCTCATACTTCCTATTCCATGCTCATACTTCCTCCTCCATGCTCATACTTCCTCCTCCACCCTCATACTTATACCTCCACGCTCATACTTCCTCATCCATGCTCATACTTCCTCCTCCACGCTCATACTTCCTCCTCCAAACTCATACTTCTTCCTCCACGCTCATACTTTCACCTCCACACTCATACTTCCTCCTCCACGCTCATACTTCCTCCTCCATGCTCATACTTCCTATTCCATGCTCATACTTCCTCCTCCATGCTCATACTTCCTCCTCCACCCCCATACTTATACCTCCACGCTCATACTTCCTCATCCACGCTCATACTTCCTCCTCCACGCTCATACTTCCTCCTCCACACTCATACTTCCTACTCCACGCTTATACTTCCTCCTCCACGCTCATACTTACACCTTCACGCTCATACTTCCACCTCCATGCTCATACTTACACCTCCACGTTCCCTGCACTGTTCTGTTCCCCAGTCTCCAGTGTTTTGGAAATGCAATGAGTCCCTCTGGACCAGCATTTTCCTACTGTTGTGTGGCACAGCAGTTGGACCTACCTAACACACGTATCTAGCACACGCATCCGAGCAATCATCACATGGACAGAGATACTATGGGGTCACCCTTCCATTTAATATGTGCAGCACAGTTAACCCAGAGGAGCAGAGGAACTCAGTGAGGACCTAGAGGGATGGTCCCGTGTAACAATCCATGGACCCGACATGGCATCACATTTCCTCATTTCTCTTTATGTAATCACCTATTTCCAGTCTAATAACATCACTGAGGCGCAATTCCCGCAATTCCCACAATTCCCGCCATAGAAGGAGGGTGCGGTGTGGTGAAGTATACAGGACAAACCTAGAATTGTGGGTCCGATGGAAAGGTCGTCCTCTGACAGCTCCAGCAGGCAGGTCCATGGAGATGCCTCCAGCCATATTGTATATATTTTATGGATCATATCCAGGACCCGTAGCCAATAGCTTCCCGGTTTTGTGCATTCCCAATACATATGCAGGAGGTGTGCACCAGGCACAGGACATCTTGGGCAGTTTAAATTACTCAATTTTTTTGCCAGGAGAACTGGTATTTTGTATTTTTTCTATGGGAGGCTATAGGTGTCCCACTGAGAGTCAGGGAGGGGCCCAACATCTCCCTCCCATTTAGGAGAGGGGACCCCTTTAAGAAATTCAGCATGTATCTCCCCTGGAGGAGCCAGGAAGCAGCACAATCTGCGGCGCCCCCAGTCTTCCTGGATTTCCGCTTCTGTAAGTGATACACATGACTCTGCAGACACTTCTGTAACGCCAGGGTGGGCTACACCGGTCCTGACCGCTCTTCTCTTGCTCCAGATCAGCCCAGAATCACTTCAATAAAGATACTTCTGGGGGGTCCATCCCAGAGGATTGTGAATGACATAAAGGAGCTGAGGCATAACCACCATTACATCAATTGTGCCCTCCTCAAGTGCTTACTTTTACCTGCAAATGCTCCATCAGGGGAAGCAAGTTACTCTGCACTGATTCCCGTGGTCTGCTAGAGACCATAACCCCCAAATATCTGAATTTCCTGACCACCTAAAGGGGCAGCAGGTCAGGTGAGTTGGGCCCAGTGGGCAGCGGTCTAGTTGGGCCCAGTGAGCACCAATCTGGTTGGGCCCCAGTGGGCAGTGGTCTGGTTGGGCCCCAGCGGGTAGCGGTCTGGTTGGGCACCAGTGGGCAGTGGTCTGGTCGGGTCCCAGTGGGCAGCGGTCTGGTTGGGTCCCTGTGGGCAGCGGTCTGGTTGGGTCTCAGAGGGCAGCGGTGTGGTTGGGTCCCTGTGGGCAGTGGTCTGGTCGGGTCCCAGTGGGCAGCGGTCTGGTTGGGTCCCTGTGGGCAGCGGTCTGGTTGGGTCTCAGAGGGCAGCGGTGTGGTTGGGTCCCAGGGGGCTGCGGTCTGGTTGTGCACCAGTGGGCAGCGCTCTGGTTGGGCACCAGTGGGCAGTGGTCTGGTTGGGTCCCAGTGGGCAGCAGTCTGGTTGGGTCCCTGTGGGCAGCGGTCTGGTTGGGCCCAGCAGGCAGCGGTCTGGTTGGGTCCAGCAGGCAGTGGTTTGGTTGGGCCCAGCGGGCAGCGGTCTGGTTGGGCCCCAGCAGGCAGCAGTCTGGTTGGGTCCAGCGGGCAGTGGCCTTGTTGGGCCCAGCGGGCAGTGGTCTGGTTGGGCCCCTGTGGGTAGCGGTTTGGTTGGGCCCCAGTGGATAGTGGTCTAGTTGGGACCATGTGGGCCTCTTGTCGAGCCTGAATGTAGAGAGCATCTCCTGCCTCAGATCTTTCTGGTTCTCCAACCAGTTGAACATTGTTCCTTCTGAGCCTGTTCTCCAGGTCGTCCTTTTCGTACATGGACATCGTGGTGACATCTTCTAATGTCTCGCTGCGCAGGGGAAACAACATCTTCACCTGCGCTGATCCTCTGCTCCATTTCCTTTACCCTCTCATTAATCTTATGCATTTATGCACTGGGCCACTGGGCCAAAAAATCTTGTAATGTGTACAATAGGAGATTAGTGTCGGGCTGGGCAGACGGTGAGAGGTCACCGCTATTATCCATGTCAGCAAGGGCGCACCTGCCATGAGGTAAGTTGAGAAGTTCATCTCAGGCAGCGTGCCTCCTGCTGGATGAGAGGGCGGCATTGTGCTGCAGTGGCTGCTACAGGGCCACCTCCCAGCGCAGCCACCTGGCTGCCCATTGACACAGCCACCCAGCCGGCTACTCAACCACCGGCACTGCAACCTGGCAGGCTTCTGGCGCGGCCTATCGCCGTCATGGCCACCTGTCGACACAGCCGACCGCCGGCACAGCCAACTACCGACACAGCCACCTGGCCCCTCTGCCTATTGCTGACACGGCCACCTGCCAACACAGCCAGCCGGCCGACACAGCCACCCATCTGCCCACACCCATCTGCCCAGAGGCAGTGCCGCCTGCTGACTCACCCAGCCACCAGCATGCAGCCACAGCCACCCGTCAGCGCTTCAACCCGGACACCAAAAGAGCAAGTAACTTTATTCATTAACTTTATTCTTTTTCTCTTTGTATATGCATATATGTTATATGTGTTGTATGTGTGTTTCTGTAAGCTGTATCAGTGTATATGGTGTGTATGTATATGCTGCATGTTTGTGTGTATATGCTGTGTGTATATGCAGTATATGTGTGTATTTGTAAAGTGCTTCCGAATTTGATGGCGCTGAATTCACACAAACGTATGGGGACGCATGTATGGAGGTACTACATGGTGGAATGCTGTATCTGTCTTATACTACATGGTGATATGCTGTATCTATCTTATACTACAAGGCGGTACGTTGTATCTATTTTACAGTACATGACGGTATGCTGTATCTATCTTATACTACATGGCAGCACACTGTATGCATTTTATACTACATGGCGGTATGCTGTATGCATTTTATACTACCTGGGGATATGCTGTATGCATTTTATACTACCTGGGGATATGCTTTATGCATTTTACACTACATGGTGGCACGCTCTATGCATTTTATACTACATGGTGGCATGCTGTATGCATTTTATACTACATGGCTGTACATTGTATGCATTTTATACTACATGGCGGCACACTGTATGCATTTTATACTTAATAGGTGGACAAGTGTGTAGTAACCAAGTGGTCACAAAGTCGCCTGCACACTAAATATAATATGTAACAAAGAAGAAAAGCTAGTATGCATAGGCATAAAGTACATTTATTTTATTTATTCAAAAAATTCCTTTTAACAAATACCATGCATCAAAAGTTACTTAAAAGCAATTAGAAAGTATGAGAACACACATGAGAAAACAACAAGTGGACCAAAACCGTGCAAGTCGATTCACTCTCAGCCACAAGTACTGAAGGGTACACGATCAATTCACACAGATCAAAATAACCAATACATAACAGTCCTGGATGGATAAATAAAAGACAGGAGGACTCCTGCAGTAGTCCCTATAACAATCAACATGGGTCCCTAATTCACTGAGGTACTCAAAAATAAAAGGATAGAAAACTAGCGAGTAATAGGGTTAACCCATGAGTTCTCACACTTTTTAATTGCTTTTAAGTAACTTTTGATGCATGGTCTGTGTTAAAAGGAATTTTTTGAATAAATAAAATAAATGTACTTTATGCCTATGCATACTAGCTTTTCTTCTTTGTTATGCATTTTATACTACATGGCGGTATGCTGTATGCATTTTATACTACATGGCAATATGCTATATGCATTTTATACTACATGGCGATATGTTGTATGCATTATTTACTACATGGCGGCACGCTGTATGCATTTTATACTACATGGCGGTACACTATGCATTTTATACTACATGGCGGTATGCTGTATGCATTTTATACTACATGGCAATATGCTGTATGCATTATATACTACATGGTGGCACGCTGTATGCATTTTATACTACATTGCGATATGCTGTATGCATTTTATACTACATGGCGGCACGCTGTATGCCTTTTATACTACATGGCGGTACTCTGTATGCAATGTATACTACATGGCGGCATTACTACATTTCTTTATTTTCACACCAAACCAATATGATGGATCGGTCCCTGATATATTACATATATATACATATATTACATATATGGAGGAGAGCGGGGGGCGTCTCTCTATGGCTCGCCTCAGGCAGCAGAAAGGCTTGGTTCACCCCTGCATGTCAGCCCCCTCCATGTCTGACTGCCACTGCTTGGTATAAGAGAAGATGTCCCCCTGAGAGCTACCTGCCCCATAGCAGGTGTCATAGCACTAGCTGCAGGGCTGGAGTCTCTGGGTGGCAAACCTTGCGGTGAGGGTGCATGTACTTTTCAAGCTTAGCTGCTTCTTGCTTGCTTCTCTCCTTCAGCTTCAAGTGGTGGCACCATCTTGTCCACACACCCCGGCCATCTCTCCTTATCTCCTCCATTGTGGGATGTCGCAGTCTCGGCCATCATCCGACTGTTCTAGCTTGCTGCTTGACACTGGGGGAATGGGGGGCACGACCGGTGGTTACCAGAGTAGCCAGAAATCAGGGTGTTTCACAGGGTATTGCACCGGAGCTGTAACCGAACGTGGCCACTCACATCTCAGGCCCTGCCCCTCACACCTTCACTTTTACTATGAACATGATGTCTCATTTACAGTGTAATGTTGATGGATTGATAAATGTTTTGGCTTTATGCATCATAGAACAAAATGAAGACAATCTATATCTAAAGGTAAGTGACAAGATATTAAGTCACTAGTCAGCTGTAACTACCAGGGCTTAAAGAGGACCTTTCACCACCTCCAACTTATTAAATCTAACATACCAGAAAGTGGGGGCTTGCTCACGGATTCAGCAGCACTTTGAATTGTTACCGAGATATAAGCCCCATTCTCTGACCATTCAATGTACTGGATCGTCAGAGAGGAGGTGCTGCAGCAGGGGTGGGGGCGTGTGTATGCTTATCTTCTCTGACAGTGTCCAATCAGTGGTGACAGTGTCAGAGAAGACATTCCTCAGCCACTGTGAATGAGCATCTCCTCCCTTGATTACTCCTTATGTTCAGAGCATTTCACGGTGATATTGCGAGATGTGCTGAACAAAGCAGCTGCGGGCACCGGACGGACAAAACGATCAGAGCGGACGCAGCAGCAGGCACAGTTGTCTCTCTAGCGGTAGCACAGCAAGACCACTCTGCAAGTACACAGTGACTAAGGAAGATCTTCTCCGCTGATTCGACGGTGTCAGTGAAGATTAGCATACACACACCCCACCCCTGCTGCAGCACCTCCTCTCTGACGATCCGGTTCATTGAATGGTCAGAGAACGGTGCTCATATCTAGGTAACGGTAGGGGCTAGGAATGCAATTCATAGTACCCCCGAATCAGTGTGCCAGCCCCCAATGTTGTGTAATCTGTGTGCGCTATATAAATAAAGGAATTATTATAACATTCTGGTATGTTACATTTAATAAGTTCAGGGGGGTGAAAGTTCCTCTTTGAAGGGGTTTTCCCATGAAGATAAGTTAGGCCCTAACTTGCTGATCAGTGGGGGTCTCAATGCTGAAAACGAGGGGTCCGACTGAGCATGAGAGTAATGGAGCAGATGGCTGTGCATTGAGCACAGCTGATCAGCAAGTTAGGCCCTATCCCGTGGATAGGGCTTAAATTATCTTCATGGGAAAACCCCTTTAAGCAAAAGTACAGGACCAAGCAGAGACTTGGGAGAACGTCTTCCTTGAGGACATTATGGAGCCGCCATGTAGCATCCCAGCGTCAGCCTCTGGTCTTGGGGTCTCTCTGGGCAGGAAGGGCCTTTTGGAGGACTTGAGTTTAGGGCTCTTTGTGCTGTTTGTCTCTCTATTCCAGATCTTGTAAATGACATTGAGGTCTTAGCAGGAATAGTAGCCGACTTGGCTAGACCATGCTCTTACCCAGAGTTTTGCCAAAGATGCTGCAGCTCCTCTTGCTGTTCAGCAATCTTTTCGGTTTTCATTGAATATGTTGCCCCCGGATCGTTTCTCTAAAGTTTGTATTACATTTAAATGGTCCGGGAATCCTGTTTCCTCGATTCTAGGGTTAATCTGCTCTGTTCCCACGCCCAGATGGAAGGAGTAGCCATCTCTCTGTTGCAGGGAAAATCCTTATTCTGGGCCCTTAAACTTCCTCCAGCTGTGGAGGAATGGACATCCTTGGATCAGTTTGTACAATCCTTTCCCAGGAGGAGGGGAGGTAATTATTCACTCCCTCCCCCGCCCATAGGTTGGGCCTCAGAGGAGGACAATAGGTGGAGCCCATGTGGACCGGTGGTCGTTGTGTGTGTGAACTTGCAGCATGGATGGGATATGATGCTGCGGCCAGATCCTAGTACTGCCGAACTAAGGATTATTGGGGACTAACACAGAAAGAAGGTTCTATCCAGGACTTCCATTGTTATTGTATTACTTGTGCGATGGGAATTTGGCCCTGGTGTTGGATTAGCGGGTGGCGTCCCAGGAAGTGGTTGATTTTGTGGTTGATACTGGTCTGTTTGCCGCTGGATTTCAGTAAAGTGCATTGTACCCCCTCAGTCTCCGATTCCTGTCTGTTCTCTAAAATTGGTTAATGAAAATATTTCCAATTCTATAACAATTGTTGGATTTTCCGGAGCCTTCTTGTTAAGAACAATTTCTATTACATTTTCCCCTTCCCCTCTCCGTCTCATCCACCTCCTTACACCTTGTACATCTCTCCTGTCTATTGCCTCTACCTCTCCGATATCCAGATCCGCCGCTCACTGGGGGAGAGTTATCGCTGCTTCTACCAGTTTTCTGGCATTAAACAGTCGATTAATCACAAAGTCTTGTGCAGTGAATCAATTTGCAATTAAAATAGTGAATATGCCCCATCCACGCCATGTGGGCATAGACGGGGTGTGGCGGCCGGTGGTGCCCCGCTCTGTCACTGCCCCGTGCCTATGTTATGCTGAGAAACCAGCAAAACCTGCTCATACACAAGGATACATCCCCTCTCCGATCCTACGCTGGATCTTCTCCATCCATTACTCTGCACATGCTCCGACCCGCGTTCCATCACATGGTTCGTGATCATCTGAACTCCCAGCCTGAACTGGAAGTCGTCAGAAACGCCCACACAAGGGATTAAACCCAGTGGTCAGCCCAAACAGATCAGCGCTTTTCCTCCTATGCTGCGTCATTCTTCTCCTCTGGCGCCGTCCATCACTATCTGACATCTTTTTGTTTCATCTGAGACCAAATAATGAGCCTCATTTTCTTATTTCTCGTCTAGGAATGTAGGGGATGTTCCACGTTTGGATCTCCTGGATGTGCACGTGGCTTCCCATGTGGATATGACCCTATGATCCCTGCTTCTGTGCGGATATATGTGGATGCGTTTCCGTTTGTCAGGATTCGGACTTGTGTCCTGGTGCCTGGTTCTGAGTCTCCTTGGTTGCTGAGCCACTAGTTGAATAGTTGCTGGACTATTGTGTTGAGCCCCGCACCTGTTTCTCCTGTAGCACCCGCCCTGAGGTTCCCCTTATTATCCTGCCTGTATATATATAGCAGCACTCAAAATAATAAATACCACTCAGGTGCACTTCCCAGAACCAGGACCTCAGATCATCCAAAGTATAAACGTTACAGCGTTACAGCTCCTCGTCATCTGGGCTCAAGTGGCCACGCTGCGGCATACTTTCCCGAAGGTTCCCTCCACTGATCAAACCAATCAAGATATGTCAGATCATCTCACAGTGGCTCCAGTAGAAGGTCTCCACAACGTCACCTGCAGCCTTCTCGCAGTCATCCAGCAAATGATCACTGCAGCCGCATCAGCCATCAGCCAGAAGCACCTCAACTGCCTGACAAGATCAGCCTCAGACTCCGCTCATAAACCCATCATCTCATCCCAAAGCAGCAAATGGTGAGTTCAGTGGTCTCCCCTCGTGGTCGGCCATTACCTCCTCACACAACACCATCAACGCTGACATCATCTCATCTATAAAGTAATTTCCTTCACATTTAGAGGGTACACAAAACACTCCAGGGAGGTGGGGGTTTCCCATTTAGACGCTAGCTTAGGGTCAGGTACTGCATTTAGGGACACCGTGTTCTTCTTAGTTGCCCCTTTAGGCACCTCTGTTTCTGAGGACCTAAAGAATAAAATCTTTAGGGGCGAATATGTGGACATATGGTGCCTCCTGAATGCTGACCACATTTCGGTCGATAAAGAGAGAATCATACGAGAAGGGTTCTGAAAAGAAATGGCAAGTTTCTAAAACTTTACACAATTGGTTGCAAGCCTTCGCAGTCTTTGGATGCCTTATAACACAAAAATCCCCGTCTTCTGCCCCCGACCTTTTTGTGTATTTGGTCACCATCTTTAACGCCTTTAAACTTCATGGGGGCAGGGCTTGGAGGAGGTGCGATGAAGAATTTCGTCGTAGCCTCCCCCTAAATCCTAAGGCCACGGATGTCTGGATCCAATTTATTCTTGCCCAACGGTCACAATGCCCCTTTCCCGGCCCTTCCACCTCTGCGGTTCACAAGCCAATAGGTGCATTTGGCTCTACAATGAGGGCCACTGCAGGTTTTACACCTTGTGTAAATTTAGGCAATCTGTGGGAGCAATCATACGGCCTTGCACTGCTATCGTCAAAACAAACAAAATGCCGTTGCTAACGCCTCCTCCCAACCTCCAAAAGCCGGTGAACGCCAACAGGTTAAGTCCCTGGCTAAACCTTTACCCCAAGAAGCAGGACCTTCTTGAATCAGGCTTTCGTTACGGTTTTTACATCCCCCATCGCCCCTCCACAGCCTTATTCAAATGTAACAATCTAATCAGGGAGAATCCTTCATTAGCCCTAGAGAACGTCTCTAAAGAAGTACAATTAGGTAGGATGGCTGGGCCCTTTTCGGAACCCTCCCTTTACCGACCTCTGGGTTTCCCCGTTGGGCTTGGTTCCCAAGAAGGAATCCAACAAATTTAGGCTGATCCATCATCTTTCATTCCCCAAGAGTTCATCAGATAACGATGCCATATCAAAGGAAGACGCCGCTGCGTCTTATGTCTCTTTTGATCGGGCCGTTAACTTGGGGAGGCAAGTGGGCCCCGGAGCTTTACGTACGAAGTCACGGGTCAGCGGACAAGTCTGGGATTGTATGCCCCCAGTTCTTATGGAGCCTGGTCAGGAACAGTTTGCACACTTAATAAGGACTTCTATATCAGCAGCTACATGGCAGAAGTATTCCGTGTCTTGGTCACAGTGGCTTTTATTCTCTGGCACTACCCACAGAGAGGTCCAAACTTTTGGATAATTCATAAATTGGCTGTTGCAAATTAGACAACATGGCGCCTTGTTTAATAAGGCAGAGAATAGTTTGGCCGGTTTGGCCTTTATGCTAAAACTACATAACCGTCCCAATATAACCAAAGATTTCCTCTTAAAACAAATCCTAAAAGGATGGAAATGCGAAAAAGTTTCACGCGATTCCCGGAGACCAGTGTCGCTTCCCCTATTTTGTCGTTTAATCTCCATTTTAGACACTGTCTTGCTCGGATGCCTTTTGAGGCGTCCTTATTTAAAGCATTCCACTCTATTGCCTTTTTCGGGCCCTTTGGATAGGGGAATTAGTCCCGCCAAGCGTTTCTAAATCTGGCGGCTTACTCAGCCGTGACATGATCGTTAAACGTGATTCAGTCAAGGTTTGTATTCATGGGGCACGTGGTTTTCCATTCTTCCCCTGGGTACCGATCCGTGCCCTGTAGCCTTGATTTAATATTACGAACGCAGTCGTCAGGCGGTAATAATTTCCTAATCCTCACCTCCGGTTCTCCTTTATCCCATTTTCAATTCAGTGCGGTTTTTAAGAAATCCTTGCTTTATTTAGGTTTAAACCCAAAAGAGTTTTGCACTCATTCCTTCCACATTGGTGCAGCGACTACGGCACACTCATGCGGATTGAGTGAGAAATCCATAAAAAGACCGGGCCGGTGGAAGTCTGACATCCGCCCGGATCTCGATCCTTTACTATAGACTTTCCCTAATTTTATATTCTAATTAATTTGGATGACGTTTTAATTAAAATTAATTTATTAATTTAAAAAAAAATCCATTTGTTTCCTGATGTTTTTTTCTTGGCGTGGCCTCGTGGCATGTGGTGGACTCAAGTTTTGCCGGAAGCAGTGCAGGCCAGCCGAGGCCACCAAAATGATGTAATTATTATTGTCCATGAGGGGGGCAATGTCGGGTAAAATTAGGGGGACTCATTTCCCTGATTGAGGAGGACTTTGCCCGTTTCCCCAGCTTTTTCACCTCTGTCTCTTTGGCCCAGTCGGAGATTATCCCCCGCTGTCAATGGAAAGGCGCTCGGGATTATGATGCCATCGAACAGGCACGCAGGATTCTCAATATGCACGTCACTTCCCTGGGTGTCATTCGCCACTCAGTATTAGAAGGAGATAATAGGCATCTGCTTATCGGTGGTGGAGTCCATTTAAACCCAATTGGTCTCGACATTTTCCTGGTGGGCTTGCAGGAGTTGGTGGAGGGGGCCATCGCAGTACGCAGTGTGGGGGGTCGCAGCCGACACCGGGCGCTTATTGGCTGCTCCGTGGCGGAGTTAGACTTGCCGAAGGCGAAGGGAAGTTGCCCACGTGTCGGCTGTTGTTCTGCAGCCGCCATTCGGGTGGAAGTTGCTTTTCGAAGAATTAAAAGGACTCCCGGGAACGCGCCTGCTTCTGTTTATAATTTATGTTGCACTTTAATTAAAAAATGTTAAATATTTAAGTTTTCGGTTAATAAATAAAAGCTGTGGCCGACCCACACCCAACACAATAAAGAGGCTCCATCCATTATTCATGGCTTTATTGGTTACCCGGGGGTCAATAACCGGGTGTGGCTTAGTTCACAAATACCTGCAGTCCCGGCCTCCTCTGACTTACCTGACTGTGAGTGTCTATACTGCACCTCCAGCTCCTGAGATACCACAGACTATTCCTCTGGTCTCTATGTACTTACCCCCTGCGGGCTCCCCGTGTCCTGCCCCGGCCTCCTCTGACTTACCTGACTGTGAGTGTCTATTACTGCACCTCCAGCTCCTGAGATACCACAGACTATTCCTCTGGTCTCTATGTACCTACCCCCTGCGGGCTCCCCATGTCCTGCCCCGGCCTCCTCTGACCATTGTCCTCCTGTCCTGGCCTCCTCTGACCATTGTCCTCCTGCCCCCTGCGGGCTCCTCGTGTCCTGCCTCGGCCTCCTCTGACCATTGTCCTCCTGCCCCGGCCTCCTCTGACCATTGTCCTCCTGCCCCGGCCTCCTCTGACCATTGTCCTCCTGCCCCGGCCTCCTCTGACCATTGTCCTCCTGCCCCCTGCGGGCTCCCTGTGTCCTGCCCCGGCCTCCTCTGACCATTGTCCTCCTGCCCCGGCCTCCTCTGACCATTGTCCTCCTGCCCCCTGCGGGCTCCCTGTGTCCTGTCCCGGCCTCCTCTGACCATTGTCCTCCTGCCCCGGCCTCCTCTGACCATTGTCCTCCTGCCTCCTGCAGGCTCCCTGTGTCCTGCCCCGGCCTCCTCTGACCATTGTCCTCCTGCCCCCTGCGGGCTCCCTGTGTCCTGTCCCGGCCTCCTCTGACCATTGTCCTCCTGCCTCCTGCAGGCTCCCTGTGTCCTGCCCCGGCCTCCTCTGACCATTGTCCTCCTGCCCCCGTCCCACCAGTGTGGTGACAGCTATGGACCATAATCACTGTCCCTTGTTACATGTACTGTGCATTGTCCTTATTATTATCAGTGTCTCGTGTGATGGATTATATAACAGTTATTACACTATTCTCCTTATTATTATCAGTGTCCCCCGTGTGATGGATTATATAACAGTTATTACACTATTCTCCTTATTATTATCAGTGTCTCCCGTGTGATGGATTATATAACAGTTATTACACTATTCTCCTTATTATTATCAGTGTCCCGTGTGATGGATTATATAACAGTTATTACACTATTCTCCTTATTATTATCAGTGTCTCCCGTGTGATGGATTATATAACAGTTATTACACTATTCTCCTTATTATTATCAGTGTCTCCCGTGTGATGGATTATATAACAGTTATTACACTATTCTCCTTATTATTATCAGTGTCCCCCGTGTGATGGATTATATAACAGTTATTACACTATTCTCCTTATTATTATCAGTGTCTCCCGTGTGATGGATTATATAACAGTTATTACACTATTCTCCTTATTATTATCAGTGTCTCCCGTGTGATGGATTATATAACAGTTATTACACTATTCTCCTTATTATTATCAGTGTCTCCCGTGTGATGGATTATATAACAGTTATTACACTATTCTCCTTATTATTATCAGTGTCTCGTGTGATGGATTATATAACAGTTATTACACTATTCTCCTTATTATTATCAGTGTCTCCCGTGTGATGGATTATATAACAGTTATTACACTATTCTCCTTATTATTATCAGTGTCTCCCGTGTGATGGATTATATAACAGTTATTACACTATTCTCCTTATTATTATCAGTGTCTCCTGTGTGATGGATTATATAACAGTTATTACACTATTCTCCTTATTATTATCAGTGTCTCCCGTGTGATGGATTATATAACAGTTATTACACTATTCTCCTTATTATTATCAGTGTCTCCCGTGTGATGGATTATATAACAGTTATTACACTATTCTCCTTATTATTATCAGTGTCTCCCGTGTGATGGATTATATAACAGTTATTACACTATTCTCCTTATTATTATCAGTGTCCCCCGTGTGATGGATTATATAACAGTTATTACACTATTCTCCTTATTATTATCAGTGTCTCCCGTGTGATGGATTATATAACAGTTATTACACTATTCTCCTTATTATTATCAGTGTCCCCCGTGTGATGGATTATATAACAGTTATTACACTATTCTCCTTATTATTATCAGTGTCCCCCGTGTGATGGATTATATAACAGTTATTACACTATTCTCCTTATTATTATCAGTGTCTCCCGTGTGATGGATTATATAACAGTTATTACACTATTCTCCTTATTATTATCAGTGTCTCCCGTGTGATGGATTATATAACAGTTATTACACTATTCTCCTTATTATTATCAGTGTCCCCCGTGTGATGGATTATATAACAGTTATTACACTATTCTCCTTATTATTATCAGTGTCTCCCGTGTGATGGATTATATAACAGTTATTACACTATTCTCCTTATTATTATCAGTGTCCCGTGTGATGGATTATATAACAGTTATTACACTATTCTCCTTATTATTATCAGTGTCTCCCGTGTGATGGATTATATAACAGTTATTACACTATTCTCCTTATTATTATCAGTGTCTCCCGTGTGATGGATTATATAACAGTTATTACACTATTCTCCTTATTATTATCAGTGTCCCCCGTGTGATGGATTATATAACAGTTATTACACTATTCTCCTTATTATTATCAGTGTCTCCCGTGTGATGGATTATATAACAGTTATTACACTATTCTCCTTATTATTATCAGTGTCCCCCGTGTGATGGATTATATAACAGTTATTACACTATTCTCCTTATTATTATCAGTGTCTCCCGTGTGATGGATTATATAACAGTTATTACACTATTCTCCTTATTATTATCAGTGTCTCCCGTGTGATGGATTATATAACAGTTATTACACTATTCTCCTTATTATTATCAGTGTCTCCCGTGTGATGGATTATATAACAGTTATTACACTATTCTCCTTATTATTATCAGTGTCTCCCGTGTGATGGATTATATAACAGTTATTACACTATTCTCCTTATTATTATCAGTGTCTCCCGTGTGATGGATTATATAACAGTTATTACACTATTCTCCTTATTATTATCAGTGTCTCCCGTGTGATGGATTATATAACAGTTATTACACTATTCTCCTTATTATTATCAGTGTCTCCCGTGTGATGGATTATATAACAGTTATTACACTATTCTCCTTATTATTATCAGTGTCTCCCGTGTGATGGATTATATAACAGTTATTACACTATTCTCCTTACTATTATCAGTGTCTCCCGTGTGATGGATTATATAACAGTTATTACACTATTCTCCTTATTATTATCAGTGTCTCCCGTGTGATGGATTATATAACAGTTATTACACTATTCTCCTTATTATTATCAGTGTCCCGTGTGATGGATTATATAACAGTTATTACACTATTCTCCTTATTATTATCAGTGTCTCCCGTGTGATGGATTATATAACAGTTATTACACTATTCTCCTTATTATTATCAGTGTCTCCCGTGTGATGGATTATATAACAGTTATTACACTATTCTCCTTATTATTATCAGTGTCTCCCGTGTGATGGATTATATAACAGTTATTACACTATTCTCCTTATTATTATCAGTGTCTCCCGTGTGATGGATTATATAACAGTTATTACACTATTCTCCTTATTATTATCAGTGTCTCCCGTGTGATGGATTATATAACAGTTATTACACTATTCTCCTTATTATTATCAGTGTCTCCCGTGTGATGGATTATATAACAGTTATTACACTATTCTCCTTATTATTATCAGTGTCCCCCGTGTGATGGATTATATAACAGTTATTACACTATTCTCCTTATTATTATCAGTGTCCCCCGTGTGATGGATTATATAACAGTTATTACACTATTCTCCTTATTATTATCAGTGTCTCCCGTGTGATGGATTATATAACAGTTATTACACTATTCTCCTTATTATTATCAGTGTCTCCCGTGTGATGGATTATATAACAGTTATTACACTATTCTCCTTATTATTATCAGTGTCTCCCGTGTGATGGATTATATAACAGTTATTACACTATTCTCCTTATTATTATCAGTGTCTCCCGTGTGATGGATTATATAACAGTTATTACACTATTCTCCTTATTATTATCAGTGTCTCCCGTGTGATGGATTATATAACAGTTATTACACTATTCTCCTTATTATTATCAGTGTCTCCCGTGTGATGGATTATATAACAGTTATTACACTATTCTCCTTATTATTATCAGTGTCTCCCGTGTGATGGATTATATAACAGTTATTACACTATTCTCCTTATTATTATCAGTGTCCCCCGTGTGATGGATTATATAACAGTTATTACACTATTCTCCTTATTATTATCAGTGTCTCCCGTGTGATGGATTATATAACAGTTATTACACTATTCTCCTTATTATTATCAGTGTCCCCCGTGTGATGGATTATATAACAGTTATTACACTATTCTCCTTATTATTATCAGTGTCTCCCGTGTGATGGATTATATAACAGTTATTACACTATTCTCCTTATTATTATCAGTGTCCCCCGTGTGATGGATTATATAACAGTTATTACACTATTCTCCTTATTATTATCAGTGTCTCCCGTGTGATGGATTATATAACAGTTATTACACTATTCTCCTTATTATTATCAGTGTCTCCCGTGTGATGGATTATATAACAGTTATTACACTATTCTCCTTATTATTATCAGTGTCCCCCGTGTGATGGATTATATAACAGTTATTACACTATTCTCCTTATTATTATCAGTGTCTCCCGTGTGATGGATTATATAACAGTTATTACACTATTCTCCTTATTATTATCAGTGTCCCCGTGTGATGGATTATATAACAGTTATTACACTATTCTCCTTATTATTATCAGTGTCTCCCGTGTGATGGATTATATAACAGTTATTACACTATTCTCCTTATTATTATCAGTGTCCCCCGTGTGATGGATTATATAACAGTTATTACACTATTCTCCTTATTATTATCAGTGTCTCCCGTGTGATGGATTATATAACAGTTATTACACTATTCTCCTTATTATTATCAGTGTCTCCCGTGTGATGGATTATATAACAGTTATTACACTATTCTCCTTATTATTATCAGTGTCTCCCGTGTGATGGATTATATAACAGTTATTACACTATTCTCCTTACTATTATCAGTGTCTCCCGTGTGATGGATTATATAACAGTTATTACACTATTCTCCTTATTATTATCAGTGTCTCCCGTGTGATGGATTATATAACAGTTATTACACTATTCTCCTTATTATTATCAGTGTCTCCCGTGTGATGGATTATATAACAGTTATTACACTATTCTCCTTATTATTATCAGTGTCTCCCGTGTGATGGATTATATAACAGTTATTACACTATTCTCCTTATTATTATCAGTGTCTCCCGTGTGATGGATTATATAACAGTTATTACACTATTCTCCTTATTATTATCAGTGTCTCCCGTGTGATGGATTATATAACAGTTATTACACTATTCTCCTTATTATTATCAGTGTCTCCCGTGTGATGGATTATATAACAGTTATTACACTATTCTCCTTATTATTATCAGTGTCTCCCGTGTGATGGATTATATAACAGTTATTACACTATTCTCCTTATTATTATCAGTGTCTCCCGTGTGATGGATTATATAACAGTTATTACACTATTCTCCTTATTATTATCAGTGTCCCGTGTGATGGATTATATAACAGTTATTACACTATTCTCCTTATTATTATCAGTGTCTCCCGTGTGATGGATTATATAACAGTTATTACACTATTCTCCTTATTATTATCAGTGTCTCCCGTGTGATGGATTATATAACAGTTATTACACTATTCTCCTTATTATTATCAGTGTCTCCTGTGTGATGGATTATATAACAGTTATTACACTATTCTCCTTATTATTATCAGTGTCTCCTGTGTGATGGATTATATAACAGTTATTACACTATTCTCCTTATTATTATCAGTGTCCCCCGTGTGATGGATTATATAACAGTTATTACACTATTCTCCTTATTATTATCAGTGTCTCCCGTGTGATGGATTATATAACAGTTATTACACTATTCTCCTTATTATTATCAGTGTCTCCCGTGTGATGGATTATATAACAGTTATTACACTATTCTCCTTATTATTATCAGTGTCCCCCGTGTGATGGATTATATAACAGTTATTACACTATTCTCCTTATTATTATCAGTGTCTCCTGTGTGATGGATTATATAACAGTTATTACACTATTCTCCTTATTATTATCAGTGTCCCCCGTGTGATGGATTATATAACAGTTATTACACTATTCTCCTTATTATTATCAGTGTCCCCCGTGTGATGGATTATATAACAGTTATTACACTATTCTCCTTATTATTATCAGTGTCTCCCGTGTGATGGATTATATAACAGTTAT
Source organism: Engystomops pustulosus (assembly GCF_040894005.1). Taxonomy (NCBI): domain Eukaryota; kingdom Metazoa; phylum Chordata; class Amphibia; order Anura; family Leptodactylidae; genus Engystomops; species Engystomops pustulosus. Next base: position 41,857 of record NW_027285150.1, read on the forward strand.
TACACTATTCTCCTTATTATTATCAGTGTCTCCCGTGTGATGGATTATATAACAGTTATTACACTATTCTCCTTATTGAGTGAGAAATCCATAAAAAGACCGGGCCGGTGGAAGTCTGACATCCGCCCGGATCTCGATCCTTTACTATAGACTTTCCCTAATTTTATATTCTAATTAATTTGGATGACGTTTTAATTAAAATTAATTTATTAATTTAAAAAAAAATCCATTTGTTTCCTGATGTTTTTTTCTTGGCGTGGCCTCGTGGCATGTGGTGGACTCAAGTTTTGCCGGAAGCAGTGCAGGCCAGCCGAGGCCACCAAAATGATGTAATTATTATTGTCCATGAGGGGGGCAATGTCGGGTAAAATTAGGGGGACTCATTTCCCTGATTGAGGAGGACTTTGCCCGTTTCCCCAGCTTTTTCACCTCTGTCTCTTTGGCCCAGTCGGAGATTATCCCCCGCTGTCAATGGAAAGGCGCTCGGGATTATGATGCCATCGAACAGGCACGCAGGATTCTCAATATGCACGTCACTTCCCTGGGTGTCATTCGCCACTCAGTATTAGAAGGAGATAATAGGCATCTGCTTATCGGTGGTGGAGTCCATTTAAACCCAATTGGTCTCGACATTTTCCTGGTGGGCTTGCAGGAGTTGGTGGAGGGGGCCATCGCAGTACGCAGTGTGGGGGGTCGCAGCCGACACCGGGCGCTTATTGGCTGCTCCGTGGCGGAGTTAGACTTGCCGAAGGCGAAGGGAAGTTGCCCACGTGTCGGCTGTTGTTCTGCAGCCGCCATTCGGGTGGAAGTTGCTTTTCGAAGAATTAAAAGGACTCCCGGGAACGCGCCTGCTTCTGTTTATAATTTATGTTGCACTTTAATTAAAAAATGTTAAATATTTAAGTTTTCGGTTAATAAATAAAAGCTGTGGCCGACCCACACCCAACACAATAAAGAGGCTCCATCCATTATTCATGGCTTTATTGGTTACCCGGGGGTCAATAACCGGGTGTGGCTTAGTTCACAAATACCTGCAGTCCCGGCCTCCTCTGACTTACCTGACTGTGAGTGTCTATACTGCACCTCCAGCTCCTGAGATACCACAGACTATTCCTCTGGTCTCTATGTACTTACCCCCTGCGGGCTCCCCGTGTCCTGCCCCGGCCTCCTCTGACTTACCTGACTGTGAGTGTCTATTACTGCACCTCCAGCTCCTGAGATACCACAGACTATTCCTCTGGTCTCTATGTACCTACCCCCTGCGGGCTCCCCATGTCCTGCCCCGGCCTCCTCTGACCATTGTCCTCCTGTCCTGGCCTCCTCTGACCATTGTCCTCCTGCCCCCTGCGGGCTCCTCGTGTCCTGCCTCGGCCTCCTCTGACCATTGTCCTCCTGCCCCGGCCTCCTCTGACCATTGTCCTCCTGCCCCGGCCTCCTCTGACCATTGTCCTCCTGCCCCGGCCTCCTCTGACCATTGTCCTCCTGCCCCCTGCGGGCTCCCTGTGTCCTGCCCCGGCCTCCTCTGACCATTGTCCTCCTGCCCCGGCCTCCTCTGACCATTGTCCTCCTGCCCCCTGCGGGCTCCCTGTGTCCTGTCCCGGCCTCCTCTGACCATTGTCCTCCTGCCCCGGCCTCCTCTGACCATTGTCCTCCTGCCTCCTGCAGGCTCCCTGTGTCCTGCCCCGGCCTCCTCTGACCATTGTCCTCCTGCCCCCTGCGGGCTCCCTGTGTCCTGTCCCGGCCTCCTCTGACCATTGTCCTCCTGCCCCGGCCTCCTCTGACCATTGTCCTCCTGCCTCCTGCAGGCTCCCTGTGTCCTGCCCCGGCCTCCTCTGACCATTGTCCTCCTGCCCCCGTCCCACCAGTGTGGTGACAGCTATGGACCATAATCACTGTCCCTTGTTACATGTACTGTGCATTGTCCTTATTATTATCAGTGTCTCGTGTGATGGATTATATAACAGTTATTACACTATTCTCCTTATTATTATCAGTGTCTCCCGTGTGATGGATTATATAACAGTTATTACACTATTCTCCTTATTATTATCAGTGTCCCCCGTGTGATGGATTATATAACAGTTATTACACTATTCTCCTTATTATTATCAGTGTCTCCCGTGTGATGGATTATATAACAGTTATTACACTATTCTCCTTATTATTATCAGTGTCCCGTGTGATGGATTATATAACAGTTATTACACTATTCTCCTTATTATTATCAGTGTCTCCCGTGTGATGGATTATATAACAGTTATTACACTATTCTCCTTATTATTATCAGTGTCTCCCGTGTGATGGATTATATAACAGTTATTACACTATTCTCCTTATTATTATCAGTGTCCCCCGTGTGATGGATTATATAACAGTTATTACACTATTCTCCTTATTATTATCAGTGTCTCCCGTGTGATGGATTATATAACAGTTATTACACTATTCTCCTTACTATTATCAGTGTCTCCCGTGTGATGGATTATATAACAGTTATTACACTATTCTCCTTATTATTATCAGTGTCCCCCGTGTGATGGATTATATAACAGTTATTACACTATTCTCCTTATTATTATCAGTGTCTCCCGTGTGATGGATTATATAACAGTTATTACACTATTCTCCTTATTATTATCAGATTATTATCAGTGTCTCCGTGTGATGGATTATATAACAGTTATTACACTATTCTCCTTATTATTATCAGTGTCCCCGTGTGATGGATTATATAACAGTTATTACACTATTCTCCTTATTATTATCAGTGTCTCCCGTGTGATGGATTATATAACAGTTATTACACTATTCTCCTTATTATTATCAGTGTCTCCCGTGTGATGGATTATATAACAGTTATTACACTATTCTCCTTATTATTATCAGTGTCTCCCGTGTGATGGATTATATAACAGTTATTACACTATTCTCCTTATTATTATCAGTGTCTCCCGTGTGATGGATTATATAACAGTTATTACACTATTCTCCTTATTATTATCAGTGTCTCCCGTGTGATGGATTATATAACAGTTATTACACTATTCTCCTTATTATTATCAGTGTCTCCCGTGTGATGGATTATATAACAGTTATTACACTATTCTCCTTATTATTATCAGTGTCTCCCGTGTGATGGATTATATAACAGTTATTACACTATTCTCCTTATTATTATCAGTGTCTCCCGTGTGATGGATTATATAACAGTTATTACACTATTCTCCTTATTATTATCAGTGTCTCCCGTGTGATGGATTATATAACAGTTATTACACTATTCTCCTTATTATTATCAGTGTCTCCCGTGTGATGGATTATATAACAGTTATTACACTATTCTCCTTATTATTATCAGTGTCTCCCGTGTGATGGATTATATAACAGTTATTACACTATTCTCCTTATTATTATCAGTGTCTCCCGTGTGATGGATTATATAACAGTTATTACACTATTCTCCTTATTATTATCAGTGTCTCCCGTGTGATGGATTATATAACAGTTATTACACTATTCTCCTTATTATTATCAGTGTCTCCGTGTGATGGATTATATAACAGTTATTACACTATTCTCCTTATTATTATCAGTGTCTCCGTGTGATGGATTATATAACAGTTATTACACTATTCTCCTTATTATTATCAGTGTCTCCCGTGTGATGGATTATATAACAGTTATTACACTATTCTCCTTATTATTATCAGTGTCTCCCGTGTGATGGATTATATAACAGTTATTACACTATTCTCCTTATTATTATCAGTGTCCCGTGTGATGGATTATATAACAGTTATTACACTATTCTCCTTATTATTATCAGTGTCTCCCGTGTGATGGATTATATAACAGTTATTACACTATTCTCCTTATTATTATCAGTGTCCCGTGTGATGGATTATATAACAGTTATTACACTATTCTCCTTATTATTATCAGTGTCCCGTGTGATGGATTATATAACAGTTATTACACTATTCTCCTTATTATTATCAGTGTCTCCCGTGTGATGGATTATATAACAGTTATTACACTATTCTCCTTATTATTATCAGTGTCTCCCGTGTGATGGATTATATAACAGTTATTACACTATTCTCCTTATTATTATCAGTGTCCCGTGTGATGGATTATATAACAGTTATTACACTATTCTCCTTATTATTATCAGTGTCTCCCGTGTGATGGATTATATAACAGTTATTACACTATTCTCCTTATTATTATCAGTGTCCCCGTGTGATGGATTATATAACAGTTATTACACTATTCTCCTTATTATTATCAGTGTCCCCCGTGTGATGGATTATATAACAGTTATTACACTATTCTCCTTATTATTATCAGTGTCTCCCGTGTGATGGATTATATAACAGTTATTACACTATTCTCCTTATTATTATCAGTGTCTCCCGTGTGATGGATTATATAACAGTTATTACACTATTCTCCTTATTATTATCAGTGTCTCCCGTGTGATGGATTATATAACAGTTATTACACTATTCTCCTTATTATTATCAGTGTCTCCCGTGTGATGGATTATATAACAGTTATTACACTATTCTCCTTATTATTATCAGTGTCTCCCGTGTGATGGATTATATAACAGTTATTACACTATTCTCCTTATTATTATCAGTGTCTCCCGTGTGATGGATTATATAACAGTTATTACACTATTCTCCTTATTATTATCAGTGTCTCCCGTGTGATGGATTATATAACAGTTATTACACTATTCTCCTTATTATTATCAGTGTCTCCCGTGTGATGGATTATATAACAGTTATTACACTATTCTCCTTATTATTATCAGTGTCTCCCGTGTGATGGATTATATAACAGTTATTACACTATTCTCCTTATTATTATCAGTGTCTCCCGTGTGATGGATTATATAACAGTTATTACACTATTCTCCTTATTATTATCAGTGTCTCCCGTGTGATGGATTATATAACAGTTATTACACTATTCTCCTTATTATTATCAGTGTCTCCTGTGTGATGGATTATATAACAGTTATTACACTATTCTCCTTATTATTATCAGTGTCTCCCGTGTGATGGATTATATAACAGTTATTACACTATTCTCCTTATTATTATCAGTGTCTCCCGTGTGATGGATTATATAACAGTTATTACACTATTCTCCTTATTATTATCAGTGTCCCCCGTGTGATGGATTATATAACAGTTATTACACTATTCTCCTTATTATTATCAGTGTCTCCTGTGTGATGGATTATATAACAGTTATTACACTATTCTCCTTATTATTATCAGTGTCTCCCGTGTGATGGATTATATAACAGTTATTACACTATTCTCCTTATTATTATCAGTGTCCCGTGTGATGGATTATATAACAGTTATTACACTATTCTCCTTATTATTATCAGTGTCTCTCGTGTGATGGATTATATAACAGTTATTACACTATTCTCCTTATTATTATCAGTGTCTCCCGTGTGATGGATTATATAACAGTTATTACACTATTCTCCTTATTATTATCAGTGTCCCCCGTGTGATGGATTATATAACAGTTATTACACTATTCTCCTTATTATTATCAGTGTCTCCCGTGTGATGGATTATATAACAGTTATTACACTATTCTCCTTATTATTATCAGTGTCTCCCGTGTGATGGATTATATAACAGTTATTACACTATTCTCCTTATTATTATCAGTGTCCCGTGTGATGGATTATATAACAGTTATTACACTATTCTCCTTATTATTATCAGTGTCTCCCGTGTGATGGATTATATAACAGTTATTACACTATTCTCCTTATTATTATCAGTGTCTCCCGTGTGATGGATTATATAACAGTTATTACACTATTCTCCTTATTATTATCAGTGTCTCCCGTGTGATGGATTATATAACAGTTATTACACTATTCTCCTTATTATTATCAGTGTCTCCCGTGTGATGGATTATATAACAGTTATTACACTATTCTCCTTATTATTATCAGTGTCTCCCGTGTGATGGATTATATAACAGTTATTACACTATTCTCCTTATTATTATCAGTGTCTCCCGTGTGATGGATTATATAACAGTTATTACACTATTCTCCTTATTATTATCAGTGTCTCCTGTGTGATGGATTATATAACAGTTATTACACTATTCTCCTTATTATTATCAGTGTCTCGTGTGATGGATTATATAACAGTTATTACACTATTCTCCTTATTATTATCAGTGTCCCCCGTGTGATGGATTATATAACAGTTATTACACTATTCTCCTTATTATTATCAGTGTCTCCCGTGTGATGGATTATATAACAGTTATTACACTATTCTCCTTATTATTATCAGTGTCCTGTGTGATGGATTATATAACAGTTATTACACTATTCTCCTTATTATTATCAGTGTCTCCCGTGTGATGGATTATATAACAGTTATTACACTATTCTCCTTATTATTATCAGTGTCTCCCGTGTGATGGATTATATAACAGTTATTACACTATTCTCCTTATTATTATCAGTGTCCCCCGTGTGATGGATTATATAACAGTTATTACACTATTCTCCTTATTATTATCAGTGTCCCGTGTGATGGATTATATAACAGTTATTACACTATTCTCCTTATTATTATCAGTGTCTCCCGTGTGATGGATTATATAACAGTTATTACACTATTCTCCTTATTATTATCAGTGTCCCCCGTGTGATGGATTATATAACAGTTATTACACTATTCTCCTTATTATTATCAGTGTCTCCCGTGTGATGGATTATATAACAGTTATTACACTATTCTCCTTATTATTATCAGTGTCCCCCGTGTGATGGATTATATAACAGTTATTACACTATTCTCCTTATTATTATCAGTGTCCCCCGTGTGATGGATTATATAACAGTTATTACACTATTGTCCGGCGTCACCGAGGATTTATCCGACTGATAACCAGATATGAAAAATACGACTTTATTAAATACAAATGAAAAAGATTTGCGGGTAAAAGTGACGAGTGCGATGGGGTCAGGGATTCCAGGACACAAAGGTCACCATGAGGTCATCCACAGGGAGGCTCAGCGTCTCCTCCCAGGGTCCTGGGGGCTATGGTGACAGTAGATGATCCGGCACAGAGAGGGTCATCATATGGACCAGAACCCCAGGGGTGACACAGAACCCAGTCCATGGTGAGAGCCTCCACCTATTAAACCTCATAACATGCACCTTAGCTGCTGCAGAACCTCAAAATACACACCTCAGCTGCTGCAGAACCTCATAATACACACCTCAGCTGCTGCAGAACCTCATAATACACACCTCAGCTGCTGCAGAACCTCAAAATACACACCTCAGCTGATGCAGAACCTCAGAATACACACCTCAGCTGCTGCAGAACCTCATAATACACACCTCAGCTGCTGCAGAACCTCAAAATACACACCTCAGCTGCTGCAGAACCCCATACTACACACCTCAGCTGATGCAGAACCTCAGAATACACACCTTAGCTGCTGCAGAACCTCATAATATGCACCTTAGCTGCTGCAGAACCTCATAATATGCACTTTAGCTGCTGCAGAACCTCATAATATGCACTTTAGCTGCTGCAGAACCTCATAATACACACCTCAGCTGCTGCAGAACCTCATAATACACACCTTAGCTGCTGCAGAACCTCATAATACACACCTCAGCTGCTGCAGAACCTCATAATACACACCTCAGCTGCTGCAGAACCTCATACTACGCACCTCAGCTTCTGCAGAACCTCATAATACACACCTCAGCTGCTGCAGAACCTCAGAATACACACCTTAGCTGCTGCAGAACCTCATAATATGCACCTTAGCTGCTGCAGAACCTCATAATATGCACTTTAGCTGCTGCAGAACCTCATAATATGCACTTTAGCTGCTGCAGAACCTCATAATACACACCTCAGCTGCTGCAGAACCTCATAATACACACCTTAGCTGCTGCAGAACCTCATAATACACACCTCAGCTGCTGCAGAACCTCATAATACACACCTCAGCTGCTGCAGAACCTCATACTACGCACCTCAGCTTCTGCAGAACCTCATAATACACACCTCAGCTGCTGCAGAACCTCATAATACACACCTCAGCTGCTGCAGAACCTCATAATACACACCTCAGCTGCTGCAGAACCTCATACTACGCACCTCAGCTTCTGCAGAACCTCATAATACACACCTCAGCTGCTGCAGAACCTCATAATACACACCTCAGCTGCTGCAGAACCTCATAATACACACCTCAGCTGCTGCAGAACCTCATAATACACACCTCAGCTGCTGCAGAACCTCATAATATACACCTTAGCTGCTGCAGAACCTCATAATACACACCTTAGCTGCTGCAGAACCTCATAATATGCACTTTAGCTGCTGCAGAACATTATCGTACACACCTCAGCTGCTGCAGAACCTCATACTACATACCTCAGCTGCTGCAGAACCTCATACTACACACCTCAGCTCTGCAGAAGCACATTATTTGCTTTGCTTCATCTATGTGCCTTATGCTGCCTCTGACTACATGTGACGGCCTCAGCTTCTGAAAAATAGGACCCGGTGGCAGAGCAGGGGCGGGGGGAAGAGCAGGGGCGGGGGGCAGAGCAGGTGCGGGGGCAGAGCAGGGGGCAGAGCAGGGGCGGGGGCAGAGCAGGGGCGGAGGGCAGAGCAGGGGCGGGGGGAAGAGCAGGGGCGGGGGGCAGAGCAGGTGCGGGGGCAGAGCTGGGGCAGGGGGCAGAGCAGGGGCGGGGGGCAGAGCAGGGGCGGGGGGCAGAGCAGGGGCGGGGGGAAGAGCAGGGGCGGGGGGCAGAGCAGGTGCGGGGGCAGAGCTGGGGCAGGGGGCAGAGCAGGGGCGGGGGGCAGAGCAGGGGGGGGGCAGAGCAGGGGCGGGGGGCAGAGCAGGGGCGGGGGCAGAGCAGGGGCGGGGGGCAGAGCAGGGGCGGGGGCAGAGCAGGGGCAGGGGGCAGAGCATGGGCGGGGGGCAGAGCAGGGGCGGGGTCAGAGCAGGGGCGGGGGGCAGAGCAGGTGCGGGGGCAGAGCAGGGGCGGAGGGCAGAGCAGGGGCAGGGGGCAGAGCAGGGGCGGGGTCAGAGCAGGGGCGGGGGGCAGAGCAGGGGCGGGGGGCAGAGCAGGTGCGGGGGCAGAGCAGGGGCGGAGGGCAGAGCAGGGGCAGGGGGCAGAGCAGGGGCGGGGTCAGAGCAGGGGCGGGGGGCAGAGCAGGGGCAGGGGACAGAGCAGGGGCGGGGGGCAGAGCAGGGGCAGGGGGCAGAGCAGGGGCGGGGGGCAGAGCAGGGGCGGGGGGCAGAGCAGGGGCAGGGGGCAGAGCAGGGGCGGGGGGCAGAGCAGGGGCGGGGGGCAGAGCAGGTGCGGGGGCAGAGCAGGGGCGGAGGGCAGAGCAGAGGCAGGGGGCAGAGCAGCGGCGGGGGCAGAGCAGGGGCGGGGGCAGAGCAGGGGCGGGGGTAGAGCAGGGGCGGGGGACAGAGCAGGGGCGGGGGCAGAGCCGGGGCCACTGTTAGGTTCTGACCACAACTAGAGCCGCTTTATCCAAAACTGCCACATGGGAAACCAGTGATAGGAGTCACACAGAGACTTCAGCTTCTTCCCTGTGACCATTGTGACATCTCCTGAATCTTCTTAAAATCACATCCGACCTGCAAGAAACAAGGCAACAAATGGTCAGAAGGATGAACCTTGTGTACAGCGCAGCGGAGTATGGAGGCGCCATAGAGACAGAACCAACAGCATCACAGCATCTAATATACGAGAACTTACTGATCACCAGCGCGGCATCCGCCTCTCATACATATGGGGGAGGAGAGGAGCAGCCGAGTCCTGGGAGGAGACACAACATTACATATAACACCCTGCACATAGGGGGCAGTATTATAGTAGTTATATTCCTGTACATAGGGGGCAATTTTTATTAGTAAAAAACAAACATAAATACAGAAATACTTTTTCCATCAAAATAAATCATACATATTCATAAAAATGAAATGTATATTAAATATAACTTAAGAGTCCATTTTGGCTGAAAGGGAAACAAAGAAAAAACAGAAAAAAAACAAAAACAAATGCATCCACATTATATAATCGGACATATTTCAGTCTAGATGGATGTTCCTCCAGAGTCTTATATTCTCCCCCTTTTTCCTGACCTCTAATGACCGGATCCACCTGAGCTCGGACATGATGAGGCTTATGGCCTTATTATGATGGAATGGCTCGCTATGTATGGACACTCTGGTTCTCATGTGCCAGTGATAGTACTTGATGACCTGGATCACTATGTACATGGTCTCCCGGTCGATGTTACTTACAGTAGGTGTCACACCATAGAGGATCTCTGGGTACCTGAGGGACTGCAGTGATGGGATTCTTATCTTGTTGGAAATGTCCTGCCAGATGTTCCGTCCACCCCAGCACTGAGAGATAAAATGGACCATAGTCTCCTCTGTCTGACACCCGAGGGGACACATACGATCAGTCACACTTAGGAACTTTAGATTTCCCCTGACAAACAGTTTCCCCTGTAATGAGAGCCAGGCGATGTCACAGAACTTATAGGGCAGCCTCCGACCATTCATAAACCTCAAACTGTCCTTTAGGGTGGTGGTTGGACAGTCTGGAAGTGCCAGCTGCAGAGAGTAGAAGGTCCTACAGACTCTGGAGTACAGATCTTTCCTGGTCTTACTTTCAATAAAAGACTTGTCTATCCCCCATTTCCTTAAACACCTTAGACCATACTCCAGATACTGGGGGAGGAAGCCAGGAGTCCATCGCCCCCTCTTGAGACTGCCGCCTCGCACCCAAGACTCTGCAAAAGGCAATATCCAGTCCCTGACACTACTTACCCACAGGAGATCATTATTTGAGTCCAGGCTTCCAAAATTTACTTTCAGAAACATGGAGTCAAAAAAGACCCTTGGATTTAACATATCCAGTCCACCCTCTCTCCTCTGCAGGTAGGTGATCCCTCTTTTTACTGGGTTCAACCTGTTCCCCCATAAAAGCTGGAAGAACAGGCTAAAGAGCCTAGCGGAGAAAGATTCTGGCAAAGGAAAGACAACAGAGACGTAGAGGAAGACAGGGACCAGGTAAGTCTTCAGCAGAGTAACCCTTTCTCTATAGGTCAGCCTCCAGTTCTTCCATCGCTGAACCTTTACATTTCCGGCTTCCAACTTTTTCTCCCAATTTAGTATGGAATTATCTTCCCTCCCAAATTTAACCCCAAGGATTTTAATATGGGTGGAGGCCTTGGCGAACTGTGGCAGATCAAAGCCAGGAGCAGTATCCAATGTCCAGAAAGCCTGACTCTTCTCTAGGTTAACCATAGACCCAGAGGCCTCTGAGTAACTTCTGATGGCTGCAGATAACATCTCCACCTCACGAGGTTCAGATATCACCACAGTCACATCATCCGCGTAGGCAACAACATCCAGGGGCAAGCAATGGGGGACCGGCACCCCCCGAAAATCACACCGCTGCAGTGATCTCAGGAACGGATCGATAGCGAACACATACAGCAGTGGACTCAGGGGGCAGCCCTGTCGCACCCCGGCCTCTACCCTGAAAGTGTCCCCCTGCCAACCATTGATGAGAGGAAAGCTCTTCGCCTCTCTGTACAAAGTTCTCAGCCAATCTATAAATTGTCCCGGAATACCGTACTTTGATAAAGTGGCCCATAGATAATCGTGGTCAACCCTGTCAAAGGCTTTAGCCTGGTCCAGACCTACAACATATCTCCCACACCTCAGAGCTTTACATCTCTCAAACATCTCTCTTATCGAGATGACTGCTCCAGAGATGTTCCGCCCTTTTACTGTGCCGTACTGAGAGCCTGCCAACAGTGCCGGGGACAAACAGACTAATCTAGAAAACAGGATTTTTGCCAAAATCTTCCTGTCAACATTCAAGAGGGCGATCGGCCTCCAGTTCTTGATGTCACTAGGCTCTTTCCCTTTGGACAGCAGGATTAACGATGAGACTCTCATGGATGGAGGCATCAGGTGATTTTCTAGACAATTTCTGTAAACATCCATGAGGATTGGAGCTAAGAGGTCTCTGAACTTCTTATAAAATTCTGCTGTAATACCATCAGGACCTGGTGCCTTCTTCAGATTTAACTTATCAATAGCCTCTTTTATCTCCTCCACCGTTATTTCTGCTGTCAAAGGAGAAAAATCCAAATCTCTAGTATCAGGGCCTGGAGTTGCCTCCAAGAATTGGGTCACTTTTTCCTTATCCAAAGCTTTCTTCTGAAACAAGTCAGTATAGTAAGATCTCACCACCCCCAGGATTCCCTCCCGAGACTCTTGTAAGACACCCTGGGAGTCAGTGAGACCTGCGATCAGTTTCTTCTCCACACGCTCCCGGCAATTCTCAAATGGATCCGGTGCCCCTCGGGTTCCATAGTCCCTTTCCACTACCAGGGAGGTGTACCTACTGTACTGATACTGCCTTATCTCAGATTTCAGCCGGTCAATCCTTTGTTGGTCATCCCCACCCGCCGAATAGAGTGACTCCAATTCTTTACGCAGTCTCAGATACTGGCTGTACTTACTTCTCCCCTTCTTAATTGACAGTCTCTGCAAGAGGGACCGGATCTCCTCCTTGACGTCCTCCCACCAGTCGGCCATGTTATTATAAAAATCTACTCTGTCCAGTTGATGCTGAAAGAAAGAGTAAATGTATTCCTGGACAGAATCATCATCTAACAGACTAGAATTTAGTCTCCACAGCCCTCTACCAACATCAGGATACTTAGAGGCACCCAAACAAAAATATAAAGCTGAGTGATCGGAGTATGGGACCGTTCTTTCCCTTCTTTCTCCAATGGCTTCAGTAGGACTTACCAGAGCTAGATCTATCCTGCTGCTGCGTCCTGCACAGGTGTAAGTGAACTTGGGACTCCTACCACCCTCTACAAAAACATCGGACAGGCCAGCCTGCTGAATAATACTATTTAGGACTTTACAGTCCCTGGTAAGGGGCCTACTGTTCCTGTCCCTGGTGGTAGTGGTGGCATTAAAGTCCCCAGCCATGATGACAGGAATTGATGTGAACAGATAAGGCTTTACATCATTAAAAAGCTGAGTCCTTTCGGTCACTGTCTGTGGGCCATAGATGTTAATGAGCCGGAGTCTTCTACCTCTGATGGTGACCTCTAGCAGCAGGCACCGTCCCATCGATACCTCGGTGAGTCTGTGGACGGTGACATCATGGGTGTTAAACAAGATGGAGACTCCGGCATAAGGCTCCACAGCCAGCGACCAAAAGGACGGACCAGACTGCCAATCTCTCTCCGCCTCTCGTATGAGACCCAAGGTGTTTAATCGGGTCTCCTGTAAGAAGAACACATCGGCCTTGAGATACTTTAGATGATCATACACAACATGCCTGGTCCTTCTAGCTCTAATGCTATTCACATTACTGGTGACCACAGTAAGATGGAAGTGCGCCATCATAAAAAGAAATAGAAAGACCATCCCCATCATCATAGATCAGAGTCAGAGTTGTTTTCCTGACTACAAGTTTCCATATCCCAAACTGACTGAGACTCGGCATTAAGCGGTTTCCTTTTTGTGGGAGGATCTCCCCCTGGGTCGTCATCATATTCCTCCATCATACGTTGCAGCTCTCGATCTATCTCCTCCTCCCCATCTGACTCGGACAGTACGCTGTACCTATTAGTGGTTACAGTAACATCAGCCTGACTCTGCACTTTCATTTTTGAGGGTTTTTGGACGGTGGTCCACGCACTCTCAGGTTTTCTGGTGCTTTTATCCTTCTTCCTCTTTTTAACACTATTATTTTCCCTTGTGGTTGGTATCAGTTCAGGGGAAGAGACGGGCGCTGGCTGCACTACAGGCTGCTCCACTACCTCCATGTCTCCCTCTGTGTTACCTGTCCCTGGATGGTCCGGGGCAGCACCACTAATATCTGGGGTCTCTGGCACTGTGCACACTGACCCTGACAATAGGGCCTCCTCCTCCTGCTCCTCCTCTGGTACATCTGCCCCTTCCATCAGGTCTTCATCGGGGAGGTCCCTACAGATGTTGTGCCAGGCATCAGGGCAGTCCCTATGGGGGTGACCGATCTGACCACAAAGGTTGCACCTGATGGTCTTGCAGTTGGCGCTCACATGGCCGAGGTCTCCGCACAGGGTGCACTTCACTGTGGTGCAGTTACTCGCCACATGACCGGATCTTCCACACTTAAAACATAACCTGGGCTGACCAACGTAGAAACACACACCCTTCTCTCTGCCGATAAAGAATGAGTTGGGGAGGTGATGGGTGACGTTCTGGTTCTGATGTAATTTAACCAGGACCCTCCACCCCCCGGTCCAGATCCCATCCTCATCCCTGGTCTTGGTCATGTCTGACATGAGGGTGCAATGTCTCTTAAGCCAGGTAATGATATCCTGAGGTGGGACAGACTCGTTCCAGAACAGGATGGTGACAATGGCAGTATCTAGTTTGGAGATGGGAATAAAACTAAACTTACTCCATCCCTCAGTATCTCTGTAGCGGGGTTGTTGAGCCCAGAACCGGTCCAGATTAGACATCAGCTTGAAACTAATGTCATACCCCTGTCTATCAGGCAGATTTATTACAGCCAGGATGTCGGCTGGCTGGAAACCCATCTGGGTGCACAACATGTCCCTCACCACGTGTCTCCTGTCAGGCAGATCCTCTTTGGCCCCCTTATGCCTAAACCTGACAACATTCCTCCTCTTGAAGGCCTGGCCGGTGTAATGGGTGCTGGAGGAGAAAAATGGGGAACCCCGACTCCACGCATTCCCTGATGTCTGACCCCTGTCCTGCTGTGGGGGTTGTGTGGGCTGTGGACCATCTGCACTAGGGCCTTGCTGACCACCCGGACCATGGGGCTCTGCTGCCTGTGGCGTGACTAGTGGGGGGAATTCCTCAGCTGTAGATTGTCCCGCACCCTCCACAACAACATCAGTGCTATCTGCGTCATTAGCTGCCATAGACTGCACTGGAGATGACTCCTCAGCTGGGACATTATTATGCACAGAAACATCAGACATATCAGAAACAGCAACCACAATATTAGGCACATCAGCAGCTTCATCAATATCAGCATTAACCCCTTGCACATCACAGTCCTGAATGTCCTCCCCAGAAACATCCTGCACAGCAAAGTCCTGTGGAGAAACACCCTGAGGTGCTAAGGTGTTACCTTCAGGTGCGAGTCCTGAGTCCTCCTGCAGTTTGCCTTGTGGTGTTTGCACAACTTCACTGCTGTCATCAGGTCTGCTTACTGCTGGGACTTGTGGTGCCTCACCAAGGGTTGCTGGGACTTGTGGTGCCTCATCAAGGGTTGCTGGGTCTTGTAGTACCTCACCGTGTTGATATCTTCTTTTGTATACTTCTCCCTCCTCAAAAAGAAGAGTTGCCGGCTGCAGTACTGGCCTTACATGGGACTGCTGGGTCTCAGACCTTGATGTTGACGCAGACATCTTGTCAAACCTCTGCTGGTTCCTGTAGGTCTCTCCAACTGGTCCCATTTGGTCAATAACAGACTCCATCTCCCTCACAATGTCAGAGAGCTGTTTGGCCAGGGAGTCCAGCTTGTTATCCAGCAGGTTCTGCTTCCCCGGGTTTGCTGTCTTTAGCATATATGTGCAATCTATTTGTTTTTGCAGGTACAGCTTTTGTTTTTGTAAAGCATCCATCTTCCTCACCAGTGCTGGGATCTGAGCGGCCAGCTGGAGCTCCGGTGATGGCTCTGGGGGCTGCAGTTTGCTGCTGGGGTGTTGTTCTGACTTGGTTGCAGGCCTGGATCCTGTAGCCGCACCACCACTCTTTCCTGGTAACAGACCCGGTGACTTTGGTGCAAAGTCCTGTGACTTCTGGTGTTTGGAAGCTGCTGTTACTGCTCGTGGGTCACAATCTCTTGCTGGGTGACTGGGTCCCAGAGGTCTTGCAGACACAACATCAGTAGCACCTTTGGGTCTTTCCTCATGGCCGCCTTGCATCTCCTTCCCAGCCTGCATTCCCCCAGACCTGGTGCGCTCAGCTGGTAACATCACTCGCTGCTTCAGGTTCTCCTGGATTGTCTGTCTCTCCAGCGATGTCCTCCTCTGCCTGCCCGGGGTGGAGGTGGATTGTCCACCTGAGGCCTGGGATGGAGGCTGCTGCACACTCTGCATGTTCCTTGCTTTTGGACTTTCAGGCACTTTAGCTTTACTCACAGGTACTACAATCATACTTGCAGGTTGTTTCACCAAGTTCTGACCTGAAACTGCTGGTTTTTCCACATCAAATTTCTTTGTAAAACTGGGACTGTTCACATTTGTTCCTTTCACGGAGTCTTTTGAAATCACATTGGTTGCTTGCACTGGCTGAGTAGTATTCACCAGATTAGGCCTAGAAGCCTGGGCCTTGCATGGGGAGCTTCCCCACCCAGGGTGGCCCCGCCCTGGGCTAGCTCCAGACATCCAGAGAGATCAGGAGCTCAACTAGCACACAACCTCACCTCTAGGAGGCAGTATTATAGTAGTTATATTCTTGTACATAGGGGGCAGTATTATAGTAGTTATATTCTTGTACATAGGGGGCAGTATTATAGTAGTTATATTCCTGTACATAGGGGGCAGTATTATAGTAGTTATATTCCTGTACATAGGGGGCAGTATTATAGTAGTTATATTCCTGTACATAGGGGGCAGTATTATAGTAGTTATATCCCTGTACATAGGGGGCAGTATTATAGTAGTTATATTCCTGTACATAGGGGGCAGTATTATAGTAGTTATATTCCTGTACATAGGGGGCAGTATTATAGTAGTTATATCCCTGTACATAGGGGGCAGTATTATAGTAGTTATATTCCTGTACATAGGGGGCAGTATTATAGTAGTTATATTCCTGTACATAGGGGGCAGTATTATAGTAGTTATATTCCTGTACATAGGGGGCAGTATTATAGTAGTTATATTCCTGTACATAGGGGGCAGTATTATAGTAGTTATATTCCTGTACATAGGGGGCAGTATTATAGTAGTTATATTCTTGTACATAGGGGGCAGTATTATAGTAGTTATATTCCTGTACATAGGGGGCAGTATTATAGTAGTTATATTCCTGTACATAGGGGGCAGTATTATAGTAGTTATATTCTTGTACATAGGGGCCAGTATTATAGTAGTTATATTCCTGTACATAGGGGCAGTATTATAGTAGTTATATTCCTGTACATAGGGGGCAGTATTATAGTAGTTATATTCCTGTACATAGGGGGCAGTATTATAGTAGTTATATTCCTGTACATAGGGGGCAGTATTATAGTAGTTATATTCCTGTACATAGGGGGCAGTATTATAGTAGTTATATCCCTGTACATAGGGGGCAGTATTATAGTAGTTATATTCCTGTACATAGGGGGCAGTATTATAGTAGTTATATTCCTGTACATAGGGGGCAGTATTATAGTAGTTATATTCCTGTACATAGGGGGCAGTATTATAGTAGTTATATTCCTGTACATAGGGGGCAGTATTATAGTAGTTATATTCCTGTACATAGGGGGCAGTATTATAGTAGTTATATTCTTGTACATAGGGGGCAGTATTATAGTAGTTATATTCCTGTACATAGGGGGCAGTATTATAGTAGTTATATTCCTGTACATAGGGGGCAGTATTATAGTAGTTATATTCTTGTACATAGGGGGCAGTATTATAGTAGTTATATTCCTGTACATAGGGGGCAGTATTATAGTAGTTATATTCTTGTACATAGGGAGCAGTATTATAGTAGTTATATTCCTGTACATAGGGGGCAGTATTATAGTAGTTATATTCCTGTACATAGGGGGCAGAATTATAGTAGTTATATTCCTGTACATAGGGGGCAGTATTATAGTAGTTATATTCCTGTACATAGGGGGCAGTATTAGAGTAGTTATATTCCTGTACATAGGGGGCAGTATTATAGTAGTTATATTCCTGTACATAGGGGGCAGTATTATAGTAGTTATATTCCTGTACATAGGGGGCAGTATTATAGTAGTTATATTCCTGTACATAGAGGGCAGTATTATAGTAGTTATATTCTTGTACATAGGGGGCAGTATTATAGTAGTTATATTCCTGTACATAGGGGGCAGTATTATAGTGGTTATATTCTTGTACATAGGGGGCAGTATTATAGTAGTTATATTCTTGTACATAGGGGGCAGTATTATAGTAGTTATATTCTTGTACATAGGGGGCAGTATTATAGTAGTTATATTCCTGTACATAGCGGGCAGTATTATAGTAGGTATATTCCTGTACATAGGGGCAGTATTATAGTAGTTATATTCCTGTACATAGGGGGCAGTATTATAGTAGTTATATTCCTGTACATAGGAGGCAGTATTATAGTAGTTATATTCCTGTACATAGGGGGCAGTATTATAGTAGTTATATTCCTGTACATAGGGGGCGGTATTATGGTAGTTATATTCCTGTACATAGGGGCAGTATTATAGTAGTTATATCCCTGTACATAGGGGGCAGTATTATAGTAGTTATATTCCTGTACATAGGGGGCAGTATTATAGTAGTTATATTCCTGTACATAGGGGGCAGTATTATAGTAGTTATATTCCTGTACATAGGGGGCAGTATTATAGTAGTTATATTCTTGTACATAGGGGGCAGTATTATAGTAGTTATATTCCTGTACACAGGGGGCAGTATTATAGTAGTTATATTCCTGTACATAGGGGGCAGTATTATAGTAGTTATATTCCTGTACATAGGGGGCAGTATTATAGTAGTTATATTCTTGTACATAGGGGGCAGTATTATAGTAGTTATATTCTTGTACATAGGGGGCAGTATTATAGTAGTTATATTCCTGTACATAGGGGGCAGTATTATAGTAGTTATATTCCTGTACATAGGGGGCAGTATTATAGTAGTTATATTCCTGTACATAGGGGGCAGTATTATAGTAGTTATATTCTTGTACATAGGGGGCAGTATTATAGTAGTTATATTCCTGTACATAGGGGGCAGTATTATAGTAGTTATATTCTTGTACATAGGAGGCAGTATTATAGTAGTTATATTCCTGTACATAGGGGGCAGTATTATAGTAGTTATATTCCTGTACATAGGGGGCAGTATTATAGTAGTTATATTCTTGTACATAGGGGGCAGTATTATAGTAGTTATATTCTTGTACATAGGGGGCAGTATTATAGTAGTTATATTCTTGTACATAGGGGGCAGTATTATAGTAGTTATATTCCTGTACATAGGGGGCAGTATTATAGTAGTTATATTTTTGTACATAGAGGGCAGTATTACAGTAGTTAAATTCCTGTACATAGGGGGCAGTATTATAGTAGTTATATTCCTGTACATAGGGGGCAGTATTATAGTAGTTATATACTTGTACATAGGGAGCAGTATTATAGTAGTTATATTCTTGTACATAGGGGGCAGTATTATAGTAGTTATATTCCTGCACATAGGGAGCAGTATTATAGTAGTTATATTCCTGCACATAGGGGGCAGTATTATAGTAGTTATATTCCTGTACATAGGGGGCAGTATTATAGTAGTTATATTCCTGTACATAGGGGGCAGAATTATAGTAGTTATATTCCTGTACATAGGGGGCAGTATTATAGTAGTTATATTCCTGTACATAGGGGGCAGTATTAGAGTAGTTATATTCCTGTACATAGGGGGCAGTATTATAGTAGTTATATTCCTGTACATAGGGGGCAGTATTATAGTAGTTATATTCCTGTACATAGGGGGCAGTATTATAGTAGTTATATTCCTGTACATAGAGGGCAGTATTATAGTAGTTATATTCTTGTACATAGGGGGCAGTATTATAGTAGTTATATTCCTGTACATAGGGGGCAGTATTATAGTGGTTATATTCTTGTACATAGGGGGCAGTATTATAGTAGTTATATTCTTGTACATAGGGGGCAGTATTATAGTAGTTATATTCTTGTACATAGGGGGCAGTATTATAGTAGTTATATTCCTGTACATAGGGGGCGGTATTATGGTAGTTATATTCCTGTACATAGGGGCAGTATTATAGTAGTTATATCCCTGTACATAGGGGGCAGTATTATAGTAGTTATATTCCTGTACATAGGGGGCAGTATTATAGTAGTTATATTCCTGTACATAGGGGGCAGTATTATAGTAGTTATATTCCTGTACATAGGGGGCAGTATTATAGTAGTTATATTCTTGTACATAGGGGGCAGTATTATAGTAGTTATATTCCTGTACACAGGGGGCAGTATTATAGTAGTTATATTCCTGTACATAGGGGGCAGTATTATAGTAGTTATATTCCTGTACATAGGGGGCAGTATTATAGTAGTTATATTCTTGTACATAGGGGGCAGTATTATAGTAGTTATATTCTTGTACATAGGGGGCAGTATTATAGTAGTTATATTCCTGTACATAGGGGGCAGTATTATAGTAGTTATATTCCTGTACATAGGGGGCAGTATTATAGTAGTTATATTCTTGTACATAGGGGGCAGTATTATAGTAGTTATATTCCTGTACATAGGGGGCAGTATTATAGTAGTTATATTCTTGTACATAGGAGGCAGTATTATAGTAGTTATATTCCTGTACATAGGGGGCAGTATTATAGTAGTTATATTCCTGTACATAGGGGGCAGTATTATAGTAGTTATATTCTTGTACATAGGGGGCAGTATTATAGTAGTTATATTCTTGTACATAGGGGGCAGTATTATAGTAGTTATATTCTTGTACATAGGGGGCAGTATTATAGTAGTTATATTCCTGTACATAGGGGGCAGTATTATAGTAGTTATATTTTTGTACATAGAGGGCAGTATTACAGTAGTTAAATTCCTGTACATAGGGGGCAGTATTATAGTAGTTATATTCCTGTACATAGGGGGCAGTATTATAGTAGTTATATACTTGTACATAGGGAGCAGTATTATAGTAGTTATATTCTTGTACATAGGGGGCAGTATTATAGTAGTTATATTCCTGTACATAGGGGGCAGTATTATAGTGGTTATATTCTTGTACATAGGGGGCAGTATTATAGTAGTTATATTCTTGTACATAGGGGGCAGTATTATAGTAGTTATATTCTTGTACATAGGGGGCAGTATTATAGTAGTTATATTCCTGTACATAGGGGGCGGTATTATGGTAGTTATATTCCTGTACATAGGGGCAGTATTATAGTAGTTATATCCCTGTACATAGGGGGCAGTATTATAGTAGTTATATTCCTGTACATAGGGGGCAGTATTATAGTAGTTATATTCCTGTACATAGGGGGCAGTATTATAGTAGTTATATTCCTGTACATAGGGGGCAGTATTATAGTAGTTATATTCTTGTACATAGGGGGCAGTATTATAGTAGTTATATTCCTGTACACAGGGGGCAGTATTATAGTAGTTATATTCCTGTACATAGGGGGCAGTATTATAGTAGTTATATTCCTGTACATAGGGGGCAGTATTATAGTAGTTATATTCTTGTACATAGGGGGCAGTATTATAGTAGTTATATTCTTGTACATAGGGGGCAGTATTATAGTAGTTATATTCCTGTACATAGGGGGCAGTATTATAGTAGTTATATTCCTGTACATAGGGGGCAGTATTATAGTAGTTATATTCTTGTACATAGGGGGCAGTATTATAGTAGTTATATTCTTGTACATAGGGGGCAGTATTATAGTAGTTATATTCTTGTACATAGGGGGCAGTATTATAGTAGTTATATTCCTGTACATAGGGGGCAGTATTATAGTAGTTATATTCTTGTACATAGAGGGCAGTATTACAGTAGTTATATTCCTGTACATAGGGGGCAGTATTATAGTAGTTATATTCCTGCACATAGGGAGCAGTATTATAGTAGTTATATTCTTGTACATAGGGGGCAGTATTATAGTAGTTATATTCCTGCACATAGGGAGCAGTATTATAGTAGTTATATTCCTGCACATAGTGGGCAGTATTATAGTAGTTATATTCTTGTACATAGGGGGCAGTATTATAGTAGTTATATTCCTGTACATAGGGGGCAGTATTATAGTAGTTATATTCCTGTACATAGGGGGCAGTATTATAGTATTTATATTCCTGTACATAGGGGGCAGTATTATAGTAGTTATATTCCTGTACATAGGGGGCAGTATTATAGTAGTTTTATTCCTGTACATAGGGGGCAGTATTATAGTAGTTATATTCTTGTACATAGGGGGCAGTATTATAATAGTTATATTCCTGTACATAGGGGGCATTATTATAGTAGTTATATTCCTGTTCATAGGGGCAGTATTATAGTAGTTATATCCCTGTACATAGGGGGCAGTATTATAGTAGTTATATTCCTGTACATAGGGGGCAGTATTATAGTAGTTATATTCCTGTACATAGGGGGCAGTATTATAGTAGTTATATTCTTGTACATAGGGGGCAGTATTATAGTAGTTATATTCCTGTACACAGGGGGCAGTATTATAGTAGTTTTATTCCTGTACATAGGGGGCAGTATTATAGTAGTTATATTCTTGTACATAGGGGGCAGTATTATAATAGTTATATTCCTGTACATAGGGGGCATTATTATAGTAGTTATATTCCTGTTCATAGGGGCAGTATTATAGTAGTTATATCCCTGTACATAGGGGGCAGTATTATAGTAGTTATATTCCTGTACATAGGGGGCAGTATTATAGTAGTTATATTCCTGTACATAGGGGGCAGTATTATAGTAGTTATATTCTTGTACATAGGGGGCAGTATTATAGTAGTTATATTCCTGTACACAGGGGGCAGTATTATAGTAGTTATATTCCTGTACATAGGGGGCAGTATTATAGTAGTTATATTCCTGTACATAGGGGGCAGTATTATAGTAGTTATATTCCTGTACATAGGGGGCAGTATTATAGTAGTTATATTCTTGTACATAGGGGGCAGTATTATAGTAGTTATATTCTTGTACATAGGGGGCAGTATTATAGTAGTTATATTCTTGTACATAGGGGGCAGTATTATAGTAGTTATATTCCTGTACACAGGGGGCAGTATTATAGTAGTTATATTCCTGTACATAGGGGGCAGTATTATAGTATTTATATTCCTGTACATAGGGGGCAGTATTATATTAGTTATATTCCTGTACATAGGGGGCAGTATTATAGTAGTTTTATTCCTGTACATAGGGGGCAGTATTATAGTAGTTATATTCCTGTACATAGGGGGCAGTATTATAGTAGTTATATTCCTGTACATAGGGGGCAGTATTATAGTAGTTATATTCTTGTACATAGGGGGCAGTATTATAGTAGTTATATTCTTGTACATAGGGGGCAGTATTATAGTAGTTATATTCCTGTACATAGGGGACAGTATTATAGTAGTTATATTCCTGTACATAGGGGGCAGTATTATAGTAGTTATATCCCTGTACATAGGGGGCAGTATTATAGTAGTTATATTCCTGTACATAGGAGGCAGTATTATAGTAGTTATATTCTTGTACATAGGGGGGCAGTATTATAGTAGTTATATTCCTGTACATAGGGGGGCAGTATTATAGTAGTTATATTCCTGTACATAGGGGCAGTATTATAGTAGTTATATTCCTGTACATAGGGGGCAGTATTATAGTAGTTATATTCCTGTACATAGGGGGCAGTATTTTAGTAGTTATTTTCTTGTACATAGGGGGCAGTATTATAGTAGGTATATTCCTGTACATAGGGGGGAGTATTATAGTAGTTATATTCCTGTACATAGGGGGCAGTATTATAGTAGTTATATTCCTGTACATAGGGGCAGTATTATAGTAGTTATATTCCTGTACATAGGGGGCAGTATTATAGTAGTTATATTCCTGTACATAGGGGGCAGTATTATAGTAGTTATATCCCTGTACATAGGGGGCAGTATTATAGTAGTTATATTCCTGTACATAGGAGGCAGTATTATAGTAGTTATATTCCTGTACATAGGGAGCAGTATTATAGTAGTTATATTCTTGTACATAGGGGGCAGTATTATAGTAGTTATATTCCTGTACATAGGAGGCAGTATTATAGTAGTTATATTCCTGTACTTAGGGGGCAGTATTATAGTAGTTATATTCCTGTACATAGGGAGCAGTATTATAGTAGTTATATTCCTGTACATAGGGGGCAGTATTATAGTAGTTATATTCCTGTACATAGGGAGCAGTATTATAGTAGTTATATTCCTGTACATAGGGGGCAGTATTATAGTAGTTATATTCTTGTACATAGGGGCAGTATTATAGTAGTTATATTCCTGTACATAGGGGGCAGTATTATAGTAGTTATATTCCTGTACATAGGGGGCAGTATTATAGTAGTTATATTCCTGTACATAGGGGGCAGTATTATAGTAGTTATATTCCTGTACATAGGGGACAGTATTATAGTAGTTATATTCCTGTTCATAGGGGCAGTATTATAGTAGTTATATTCTTGTACATAGGGGGCAGTATTATAGTAGTTATATTCCTGTACATAGGGGGCAGTATTATAGTAGTTATATTCCTGTACATAGGGGGCAGTATTATAGTAGTTATATTCCTGTACATAGGGGGCAGTATTATAGTAGTTATATTCTTGTACATAGGGGGCAGTATTATAGTAGTTATATTCCTGTACATAGGGGGCGGTATTATAGTAGTTATATTCTTGTACATAGGGACAGTATTATAGTAGTTATATTCCTGTACATAGGGGGCAGTATTATAGTAGTTATATTCTTGTACATAGGGGGCAGTATTATAGTAGGTATATTCTTGTACATAGGGGACAGTATTATAGTAGTTATATTCCTGTACATAGGGGGCAGTATTATAGTAGTTATATCCCTGTACATAGGGGGCAGTATTATAGTAGTTTTATTCTTGTACATAGGGGGCAGTATTATATTAGTTATATTCTTGTACATAGGGGGCAGTATTATAGTAGTTATATTCCTGTACATAGGGGGCAGTATTATAGTAGTTATATTCCTGTACATAGGGGGCAGTATTATAGTAGTTATATTCTTGTACATAGGAGCAGTATTATAGTAGTTATATTCCTGTACATAGGGGGCAGTATTATAGTAGTTATATTCCTGTACATAGGGGCAGTATTATAGTAGTTATATTCTTGTAAATAGGGGGAAGTATTATAGTAGTTATATTCCTGTACATAGGGGGCAGTATTATAGTAGTTATATTCCTGTACATAGGGGGCAGTATTATAGTAGTTATAGTCTTGTACATAGGGGGCAGTATTATAGTAGTTATATTCCTGTACATAGGGGGCAGTATTATAGTAGTTATATTCCTGTACATAGGGGCAGTATTATAGTAGTTATATTCTTGTACATAGGGGGCAGTATTATAGTAGTTGTATTCCTGTACATAGGGGGCAGTATTATAGTAGTTATATTCCTGTTCATAGGGGACAGTATTATAGTAGTTATATTCCTGTACATAGGGGCAGTATTATAGTAGTTATATTCTTGTGCATCGGGGGCAGTATTATAGTAGTTATATTCCTGTACATAGGGGGCAGTGTTATAGTAGTTAGATTCTTGTACATAGGGGGCAGTGTTATAGTAGTTAGATTCTTGTACATAGGGGCAGTATTATAGTAGTTATATTCCTGTACATAGGGGGCAGTATTATAGCAGTTATATTCTTGTATATAGGGGGCAGTATTATAGTAGTTATATTCCTGTACATAGGGGGCAGTATTATAGTAGTTATATCCCTGTACATAGGGGGCACTATTATAGTAGTTATATCCCTGTACATAGGGGGCACTATTATAGTAGTTATATTCCTGTACATAGGGGGCAGTATTATAGTAGTTATATTCTTGTACATAGGGGGCAGTATTATAGTAGTTATATTCTTGTACATAGGGGGCAGTATTATAGTAGTTATATTCTTGTACATAGGGGGCAGTATTATAGTAGTTATATTCCTGTACATAGGGGGCAGTATTATAGTAGTTATATTCCTGTACATAGGGGGCAGTATTATAGTAGTTATATTCCTGTACATAGGGGGCAGTATTATAGTAGTTATATTCCTGTACATAGGGGGCAGTGTTATAGTAGTTATATTCTTGTACATAGGGGGCAGTATTATAGTAGTTATATTCTTGTACATAGGGGGGGCAGTATTATAGTAGTTATATTCTTGTACATAGGGGGCAGTATTATAGTAGTTATATTCTTGTACATAGGGGACAGTATTATAGTAGTTATATTCCTGTTCATAGGGGCAGTATTATAGTAGTTATATTCCTGTACATAGGAGGCAGTATTATAGTAGTTATATTCCTGTACATAGGGGGGCAGTATTATAGTAGTTATATTTTTGTACATAGGGGGGCAGTATTATAGTAGTTATATACATGTACATAGGGAGCAGTATTATAGTAGTTATATTCTTGATTATGATTTAAGACGCCTTCTTGGTATTTGCCCTGGTTTGTGTGACTCGTTGTGTGTCTTGTTCCTCTTAGTCTGCTGTGCTGTAGATGCCCCAAGAAGAGGGAAAGTTGCCCTGTTGTTGTCTGCAATTTTGCTCTGGGTCAGTAGGAAGGAACTGGGGTGCTGGGTATTGCATAAAAATGAAAAAATAATAGTATTAAAAGTAAAAAACAAAAAAGAAAACATTGAAGAATTACTCACCGGATCAGGGTACTCAACCTGAAAATAGAAAACACATTGAACATTAGGTAGTGATCATACACATCCAGGTATATAGATGTCCCCCCCCCTAGTAATTATACACATCCAGGTATATAGGAGATGTCCTCCCCCCTAGTAATCATACACATCCAGGTATATAGATGTCCCCCCCCCTAGTAATTATACACATCCAGGTATATAGGAGATGCCCCCCACCCATAGTAATCATACACATCCAGGTATATAGGAGATGTCCTCCCCCCTAGTAATCATACACATCCAGGTATATAGTAAATGTCCTCTCCCTAGTAATCATACACATCCAGGTATATAGGAGATGTCCTCCCCCTAGTAATCATACAAATCCAGGTATATAGGAGATGTCCTCCCCCCTAGTAATCATACACATCCAGGTATATAGGAGATGTCCTCCTCCTAGTAATCATACACATCCAGGTATATAGGAGATGTCCTCCCCCTAGTGATCATACACATCCAGGTATATAGGAGATGTCCTCCCCCCTAGTAATCATACACATCCAGGTATATAGGAGATGTCCTCCCCCTAGTAATTATACACATCCAGGTATATAGGAGATGTCCTCCTCCTAGTAATCATACACATCCAGGTATATAGGAGATCTCCTCCCCCTAGTAATCATACACATCCAGGTATATAGGAGATGTCCTCCCCCTAGTAATCATACACATCCAGGTATATAGGAGATGTCCTCCCCCTAGTAATCATACACATCCAGGTATATAGGAGATGTCCTCCCCCTAGTAATCATACACATCCAGGTATATAGGAGATCTCCTCCCCCTAGTAATCATACACATCCAGGTATATAGGAGATGTCCTCCCCCTAGTAATCATACACATCCAGGTATATAGGAGATGTCCTCCCCCTAGTAATCATACACATCCAGGTATATAGGAGATGTCCTGCCCCCTAGTAATCATACACATCCAGGTATATAGGAGATGTCCTCCCCCCTAGTACTCATACACATCCAGGTATATAGGAGATGTCCTCCCCCTAGTAATCATACACATCCAGGTATATAGGAGATGTCCTCCCCCCTAGTACTCATACACATCCAGGTATATAGGAGATGTCCTCCCCCTAGTAATCATACACATGCAGGTATATAGGAGATGTCCTCCCCCTAGTAATCATACACATCCAGGTATATAGGAGATGTCCTCCCCCTAGTAATCATACAAATCCAGGTATATAGGAGATGTCCTCCCCCTAGTAATCATACACATCCAGGTATATAGGAGATGTCCTCCCCCTAGTAATCATACACATCCAGGTATATAGGAGATGTCCTCCCCCCTAGTAATCATACACATCCAGGTATATAGGAGATGTCCTCCCCCTAGTAATCATACACATCCAGGTATATAGGAGATGTCCTCCCCCTAGTAATCATACACATCCAGGTATATAGGAGATGTCCTCCCCCTAGTAATCATACACATCCAGGTATATAGGAGATGTCCTCCCCCTAGTAATCATACACATCCAGGTATATAGGAGATGTCCTCCCCCTAGTAATCATACACATCCAGGTATATAGGAGATGTCCTCCCCCTAGTAATCATACAAATCCAGGTATATAGGAGATGTCCTCCCCCCTAGTAATCATACACATCCAGGTATATAGGAGATGTCCTCCCCCCTAGTAATCATACACATCCAGGTATATAGGAGATGTCCTCCCCCCTAGTAATCATACACATCCAGGTATATAGGAGATGTCCTCTCCACCTAGTAATCATACACATCTAGGTATATAGGAGATGTCCCCCCTTAGTAATCATACACATCCAGGTATATAGGAGATGTCCTCCCCCCTAGTACTCATACACATCCAGTTATATAGGAGATGTCCTCCCCCTAGTAATCATACACATCCAGGTATATAGGAGATGTCCTCCCCCTAGTAATCATACACATCCAGGTATATAGGAGATGTCCTCCCCCTAGTAATCATACACATCAAGGAATATAGGAGATGTCCTCCCCCTAGTAATCATACACATCCAGGTATATAGGAGATGTCCTCCCCCATATTAATCATACACATCCAGGAATATAGGAGATGTCCTCCCCCTAGTAATCATACACATCCAGGTATATAGGAGATGTCCTCCCCCTAGTACTCATACACATCCAGGTATATAGGAGATGTCCTCCCCCCTAGTAATCATACACATCCAGGTATATAGGAGATGTCCTCCCCCTAGTAATCATACACATCCAGGTATATAGGAGATGTCCTCCCCCTAGTAATCATACACATCCAGGTATATAGGAGATGTCCTCCCCCTAGTAATCATACACATCAAGGTATATAGGAGATGTCCTCCCCCTAGTAATCATACACATCCAGGTATATAGGAAATGTCCTCCCCCTAGTAATCATACACATCCAGGTATATAGGAGATGTCCTCCCCCCAGTAATCATACACATCCAGGTATATAGCAGATGTCCTCTCCCTAGTAATCATACACATCCAGGTATATAGGAGATGTCCTCCCCCTAGTAATCATACACAGCCAGGTATATAGGAGATGTCCACCCCCTAGTAATCATACACATCCAGGTATATAGGAGATGTCCTCCCCCTAGTAATCATACACATCCAGGTATATAGGAGATGTCATCCCCCCAGTAATCATACACATCCAGGTATATAGGAGATGTCCTCCCCCCTAGTAATCATACACATCAAGGTATATAGGAGATGTCCTCCCCCCTAGTACTCATACACATCCAGTTATATAGGAGATGTCCTCCCCCTAGTAATCATACACTTCCAGGTATATAGGAGATGTCCTCCCCCCTAGTAATCATACACATCAAGGTATATAGGAGATGTCCTCCCCCTAGTAATCATACACATCCAGGTATATAGGAGATGTCCTCCCCCTAGTAATCATACACATCCAGGTATATAGGAGATGTCCTCCCCCTAGTAATCATACACATCCAGGTATATAGGAGATGTCCTGCCCCCTAGTAATCATACACATCCAGGTATATAGGAGATGTCCTCCCCCCTAGTACTCATACACATCCAGGTATATAGGAGATGTCCTCCCCCTAGTAATCATACACATCCAGGTATATAGGAGATGTCCTCCCCCTAGTAATCATACACATCCAGGTATATAGGAGATGTCCTCCCCCTAGTAATCATACACATCCAGGTATATAGGAGATGTCCTCCCCCTAGTAATCATACACATCCAGGTATATAGGAGATGTCCTCCCCCCTAGTAATCATACACATCCAGGTATATAGGAGATCTCCTCCCCCTAGTAATCATACACATCCAGGTATATAGGAGATGTCCTCCCCCTAGTAATCATACACATCCAGGTATATAGGAGATGTCCTCCCCCTAGTAATCATACACATCCAGGTATATAGGAGATGTCCTGCCCCCTAGTAATCATACACATCCAGGTATATAGGAGATGTCCTCCCCCCTAGTACTCATACACATCCAGTTATATAGGAGATGTCCTCCCCCTAGTAATCATACACTTCCAGGTATATAGGAGATGTCCTCCCCCCTAGTAATCATACACATCAAGGTATATAGGAGATGTCCTCCCCCTAGTAATCATACACATCCAGGTATATAGGAGATGTCCTCCCCCTAGTAATCATACACAGCCAGGTATATAGGAGATGTCCACCCCCTAGTAATTATACACATCCAGGTATATAGGAGATGTCCTCCCCCTAGTAATCATACACATCCAGGTATATAGGAGATGTCATCCCCCCAGTAATCATACACATCCAGGTATATAGGAGATGTCCTCCCCCCTAGTAATCATACACATCAAGGTATATAGGAGATGTCCTCCCCCCTAGTACTCATACACATCCAGTTATATAGGAGATGTCCTCCCCCTAGTAATCATACACTTCCAGGTATATAGGAGATGTCCTCCCCCCTAGTAATCATACACATCAAGGTATATAGGAGATGTCCTCCCCCTAGTAATCATACACATCCAGGTATATAGGAGATGTCCTCCCCCTAGTAATCATACACATCCAGGTATATAGGAGATGTCATCCCCCCAGTAATCATACATTTCAAGGAGTAGGCGTCTTTTGAGTATGTGGTTGTTTACAGTTCTAAAGGGCATCACATATACATAATATCAAAGTGTTTCTACAGGTATGCATATCCAAGGGAACACAAGCTTCCTTATCTCCCCTATGGATGTTGGTTAATATTATGTGCTTAGACACTGAAGGGCTTCATCCACCAGGTAATAGAATCTATAGATAACAACAAGTGATCCTTCCGTATCAAGCCCCACAAGTCCAAGGATAGTAGATCCTAAACATAGGTACCAATGAATCATGGAACTTACACACAAGGCAGGTGTCACAGCAGGGGGATTACAACAGCGCTCCCGAAACCAGTGTGCCACCCGACGCACGTTTCGGAGAAGACTCTTTTGTCAGGGGAATGGCACTAACCTCTAAGGGAAGGAATATATGGAGGACTGGAGCCAATCACAGGTATCAAGTGACCTCACGCGGTGCCGAATGGCAACGCCCAAACCAGAAGTGCTCTGGACTGGAACGGAAGTGCGTCACAAACCATAAGTGCTCGGGACCGGAAGTGCGTCACAAACCATAAGTGCTCGGGACCGGAAGTGCGTCACAAACCATAAGTGCTCGGGACCGGAAGTGCGTCACAAACCATAAGTGCTCGGGACCGGAAGTGCGCCACAAACCATAAGTGCTCGGGACCAGAAGTGCATCACAAACCATAAGTGCTCGGGACCGGAAGTGCATCACAAACCAGAAGTGCTTGGGACCGGAAGTGCGTCACAGTCTGTTTATTAACAATAAACCTAACCTCCAAATTGCTTCCTACTAAAATGTGGAGGAACTTCACTTACATATTCCACCTTCCCTCGTGGACTAACCCTGTACACAGACTCAACTAAGTTCCCAATTAAGAAGAAAATCGATGAGAGTTTACAACAGACTAGGTACCTCAAAAATGTTCTAAAAAAAACCACAACGGCCCACTCAGAGCTAACTGTTGCTGATCTTGGGATGTAGAACAACATTGTCTATTGTCTGATTTACTTACTGAACATCCAGCAGTTTCTTTGCTATCCTCCTCAGTGTAGCACAGACCTGAAGTTGCTGCTTCCACTGCCTGTGCTGACAAGTCCTGGAGACCGTCCTATAAAGAACTCACATGAGGGGAGGGAGAGGTCATGTGACAGAGCTCTCTCTGTATGTAGCTGAGCTCACTTGATACGGATGTATCCTGCACAGAATTGTGAGGTACAAGATCTCCTCTGTTCCCTATCAGTCTCTCCATTCCAGTCTGTGATTCTATAGAACTTTTTCTGTCTCTCTGTACCTCATGCTGCAGCCCTTCACCCACCTTGTCCTTAGTAGTATCAGCTCTGTGCAGATAAGCTATTAACCCTTAGTGCTCACACAGCACAGGCTATACACTGCATGTAACTGGTTTACTTGGGATTTTTACTATTTTTTCCATCTTCCCTGAAACAGCCACTTTCGGTGGCAATACATTTGTGGCTTTTCCCCAACTCCCCCTCAACTGGTTTGTTTATGGGTAATATTTGTTACTTGTTTAGCTTGGGATTGGACCTTTTGGTATACATAGTAATATACTTTTTTGTCTGTATTTTGGGTTTATCTGTCTTTTGCGGTACTTATGTTCCTTTATACTATATTGGTTCACATTTATACTGCTATATTGGTTTTTTGACAGGAGGGGAGCTGGTGCTATGGGACAGCCGGGGCTATCATTTGCTGAGCGGTCTCCTGAATTGGATATCTTTTGGTGCTGTTTGTTCATGTTTTAAATGTTTTTATTATTGTGTAATTATATTAACTAAAGAATATATATTTTTGGTCGATTGGCACACTAGTCGCTATATACATCCTGTGTGTACATTATGTAATGTTCAGTTGATTTACTTGTAGGAATCTCACTGGATTTGCTACTAAATTACTGAATGAGCGAACAGGAAGCATTATAGGAACTGTGGGCAGAGTGAATTGGACACAGTTTCAGGGCAGATATAGGAAGAGGTCGGTTTCCGCCCACTTCACCTCTGGCGAGAAGAACTTTCAGAACAAAAAATGCCAGAACTCTGGGAAAAAAAGGGCAAGCAGCACAATATGGGCCTCGTTCTGTTAGTTAGGGAGAACATAGGTGAGAGTTTGGTAAAATCATTATAACTTCAGAGTTACGATTTAAGGCTAGCTGTCATGTCTCACTATAGTAAGCAAATGAAAGCCTCCCAATGCTTTTCAACAAACCTATTAGACTAATGGTGGCAAGGACCAAGCCCCAAAGAATAAAGATACGGCTTGACGAAGCGCAGGAGTGCGCGAAACGGCCCGTCGCCGAAGTCCTTCTTGTGCTGCACCTCCCTGTCACATGCATTAAGCAGAATAAAGAAGATTGCTGGGTGAGTGCCGCTATCTCTTGTCTTTATTTGCATGAAATATCTACCTAGTGTAACGGCAGAGCACGACCCGTACAGTCTCTCCCACCCGGCATCAAGTTGTGTGTCAAATACCTCCCTATTAATAATTTGCGTACTGGTCTGGCAGTGCCGACATCCCAGTCGGGCGATTTGGTAATCCCCGGCACCCTACTTCTACAATTGACCCAAAGAATAAAACTTCAATCCCTTTCCTATATCACTCTAAGTACCACCTGGTCGAGGAAACTCATCCCTATAACATATCAGACATGTTTAAGTCCGTCTATGAATCCCTCTATAACCCAAATTTAGTCATGCTACCCACATCACGTGAGCAATTAGAAACTAAAGAAGGGCAAAGTTCTGGCCCCGGATGGATTCAGTAACAAATGTTACCAGTTATTCTACCAAATTCTTAGCCCTCACATGCTAAAAGCATTAAACAGGGCAATGACCAGTGAATATCTTCTGCCACGTTGGAATAAATGGTGTCTGGTAAAAATTTCTAAAAAGAAACCATGTGATTTGGCCGCTAAATTTAGTAGTGATGTCATAACTCGAGCCGGGTTTCTTCAACTTCCCCAACTTAAGGACTTGTACCAGATTCATCTTCAGAATGTACGGTGCTGGAAGGTGTTTGGCAGTCACCCGTCATGTGTAATGATTGCCGAGAGCTGCTTATTTGTGGGGCCATGGAAGCATCTGTTAGCTCCGCATCCGGACCTGCCCCCCACCACTTGCAAACATCATAGGTAGGCCCAAGATCATGTAAGAAGAATTATTAATGTTGTGTCTGTGATGGAGTCCTCTCGAATGCCCTCTGTGCTCCTCACCTTGTTAATGGAACCTCTGGTAAGTAATTAAGGGTATTGACACAGTTGCACACCAACATAGGATTGGCTTTTTTGCAGACAACAAAGTTTGGCTGAAGTCCTCAAAGAGTTTGACAAAGTCTCTTATTACAAAGTTAATGCAGAAGAGTCTCTACTTTTAGGAATTGACATGTCCTAAGTGCTTAAAGTATATCTCAGTGGAATCTCCTTTCAATTGGATGAGTGAGGTTGTTCCCTGTGTGGGGGTGAAGATGTGTAGCTCTCTAACAAAAAGGCTAAAAACTACTTTCTTCCCTCTTGACTCAAGTTCAAAAAGAAATAGATGATATTGGTAAAATAGAACCGTCATGGTTTGGAAGGAAGGCCTTGGAGTCTGTACTATAAACAAACTCAATATTTTCATGGGAGGGCAGAGGCTGCTGCTCACAGAGCTCTCTCTGTGTATGTAGCAGTGCTGGATGTGTTCAGAACAGTGAATGCAGATGTCTCCTGCACAGAATAGTGATGTACAAGATCTCCCCTGTTCCCTATCAGTCTCCCCATCCCAGTCTGTGATTCTATAGAACTTTCTTGTCTCCCTCCTCATGCTGCTCCTCTACTCCACCTTGTCATCAGCACTGTGTAGATAAGCCATTAACCCTTAGTGATCACACAGCACAGACTATATACTGCATGTAACTGGTTTACTTATGATTTCTAACACTTATTACATGTCCCCTGCTCGATCATGTGATGGAAGCTAGGCTGTCACCATATACATGCTTTATTTGACCTGCAAAGTGTTCACTGGATTTACTTGTGGGAAACTAAATTGATTTAATTCTAAATGACTTTGAGAGAGAACACAAGGCATCATGGCATCTGTGGGCAAGTTAACCAGCCTCAACCTGAGGGCATAGACTGACAGACATTAGTCTCCGCCCACTTTACCTCTGGGGAGAGATTTTTATCAAACACTTTCAGAACACAAAATGCCAGAACTTTGGAAATAAGAGGGTGAGCAGCACAACGTAGGCATCAAAGGGGGGAATCACATAAAATCACTTGTCAAAACCATTTACAGTTATGCTTTAATACTCCTTAAAATACCTCTCTAGACACGAGACTGAGGGGCAAAAGACAACACTCAAATACTAAAGGAAAACTTTGGTTACCTAAAATGACTCTCGCCCATGACATCACCAGGATGCCCGTTTAATGTTTCTGTTTTGCTGTAGTCAGTATCTAGTCCCACTCGCGATTAGTATTCTATCCGTCTTTATAGATGGTAATTGCTTTTGGTGAAAGGATTTTAGGATGTGTCTGGCAGCAATGATACCGTGTTTGTACTTTTCTTAACATTTTATTAAAAATACTTAAAATACTTAAAAGAAATTAAAAAAAAAAGGTAAGGGGAAGGAGGCTGATCCCTTGCATCTGGACGATGGCCATTAGAGGCACATTTAAAATGCGAAGTCCAGGAGAAGATTGTCCGAGGGGAGTATGTAGTAGGTTTTGCTCTACTTTCATTCGAGAAGTTTTATCTGGACAGGTGTAAAGTCACTGGGGGTCATTTACTAAGGGCCCAATTCGCGTTTTCCCGACGTGTTACCCGAATATTTTCGATTTGCGCTGATTTTCCCTGTATTGCACCGGGATTTTGGCACACGCAATCGGATTGTGGCGCATCGGCGCCGGCATGCACGCGACGGAAATCGGGGGGCATGACCGAGCGAAAACCCGACGGAAAAACCGCCGCATTTAAAACAATAAAAGTGTCGCTTGAGACGCGCTTACCTTCACTTGGTCCAGCTCGGTGAATTCCAGTGCTTTCCGATGCTTTTCAGCGCAGCAGCGCCACCTGGTGGACGGCGGAGGAACTACCTTGATGAATCCCGGCCGGACCCGAATCCACCGCAGAGAACGCGCCGCTGGATCGCGAACGGACCGGGTAAGTAAATCTGCCCCACTGAGTCTAATAAGGAAGAGGAAGGAAAGTGTTGATAATCACTTGATGACCAGACCCTTTTCTGGCCACTGTAATTGGGTAGACACCTGAGACCAGTGTCATAAGGATGATAAGGGGAGGAACATGGGGCTAATGAGGGGCACGCCAAGCTCTGTTATGATGAACATATCAGGCAGGGGAAGGCAGTCCTTCCAGGCATGAAGTGGGACCCTAAAGACCTTGGTCTGTGATGGCAGCTGATTGTGCCTGGTGGGGGTCCGAGACCTACAGTTGGACAGCGACTTAAAAGAAGGGTTCAGGAAAGAGGGTTGTACAATGGAATTGACGGATGAGTGTTCCTTCTGCACTAATGGAGCTTCCAGGTGTTTCAAATCGCATAAGAGAAAAGCAGGGAACAGTGTGGGAAAAGGCGTTGACTCCAAGGAGATGTGTAGTTGCTGAGGAAGGGGTATCTGAAAACTTATGTAAAGAGACAACACTGGGACAGGTGGGAGGTCTATTTCTTATTCCTCCAGTTCTGGATTTGAGGGTTTCTCTTTTTGTCGTAGTCCCAAAGAATGAATCTGGGAATTGATTCACCACCTATTTTACTTGTAGGGTTCATCCATGAATGATGGTATTGGCCATTGACTGTGTTTGTTGGTCTAGATGTTGTTTGATGCTGCTCAGCATTGGGGATGGGCTTGTGGAGAGGTTGCTCTTTTGGCAAAGACCGATGAGCAATTGGGTTGTTTCTGAGCGGGTAATTTTTACGAGGGTGAGATACAGTGTGGCGATGGAGTGGGGGCTGCCTTGTGATAAGTTGGAGGGACTGAAGGCAACGCTGCACAGGATGCAACTTTTGAAGGAGGCGACGCTGAGAGAGATACAGTCCTTGTTTGGCAAGCTACATCAACCCAGGGGGCACAATTTTGGTGGTGGTTGTTGGTTTTGTGCTACATTTATAATGAGAGCTGCTTTGCTTATTTTTAGAGACGGGGTGTGGAGATGTTCTCCAGAGATCTCAGTCAGTTGCAGTGATTAGTAACGGCCAGGAGAAGTTTCTATGATGTTCTCTCCTTGATGAAAAAGGATTGCCAACCATAAGGAGACTACAAACCATTGCTGTAGTGCGGAAGATCTGTCCCTGCTCTTGCCTAAAGTGAAGATTATATTGCACTAAAACTAACCATTGGGCACAACCTCTTTATGCCAAAACTGTGGAAAGCTATAGGAGAGCATGTTCTAGCATCACCATACACAGGGGACATCCTCTACACCTAGAGGAGAGGAGGGTCTACCATCACCATAGACAGGGGGCATTCTCTACACCTAGAGGAGAGGAGGTTCTACCATCACTATAGACAGGGGGCATCCTCTACACCTAGAGGAGAGGAGGTTCTACCATCACCATAGACAGGGGGCATCCTCTACACCTAGAGGAGAGGAGGTTCTACCATCACCATAGACAGGGGGCATCCTCTACACCTAGAGGAGAGGAGGTTCCACCATCACCGTAGGCAGGGGGCATCCTCTACACCTAGAGGAGAGGAGGTTCTACCATCACCATAGACAGGGGGCATCCTCTACACCTAGAGGAGAGGAGGTTCTACCATCACTATAGAGATGGGCATCCTCTACACCTAGAGGAGAGGAGGTTCTACCATCACCATAGACAGGAGGCATCCTCTACACCTAGAGGAGAGGAGGTTCTACCATCACCATAGACAGGGAGCATCCTCTATACCTAGAGGAGAGGAGGTTCTACCATTACCATAGACAGGAGGCATCCTCTACACCTAGAGGAGAGGAGGTTCTACCATCACCATAGACAGGGGGCATCCTCTACACCTAGAGGAGAGGAGGTTCTACCATCACCATAGACAGGGGGCATCCTCTACACCTAGAGGAGAGGAGGTTCTACCATCACCATGGACAAGGGGCATCCTCTACACCTAGAGGAGAGGAGGTTCTACCATCACCATAGACAGGAGGCATCCTCTACACCTAGAGGAGAGGAGGTTCTACCATCACCATAGACAGGGGGCATCCTCTACACCTAGAGGAGAGGAGGTTCTACCATCACCATAGACAGGGGGCATCCTCTACACCTAGAGGAGAGGAGGTTCTACCATCACCATAGACAGGGGACATCCTCTACACCTAGAGGAGAGGAGGATCTACCATCACCATAGACAGGGGGCATCCTCTGCACCTAGAGGAGAGGAGGTTCTACCATCACTATAGACAGGGGGCATTCTCTACACCTAGAGGAGAGGAGGTTCTACCATCACCATAGACAGGGGGCATCCTCTACACCTAGAGCAGAGGAGGTTCTACCATCACCATAGACAGGGGCATCCTCTACACCTAGAGGAGAGGAGGTTCTACCATCACCATAGACAGTGGACATCCTCTACACCTAGAGGAGAGGAGGTTCTACCATCACCATAGACAGGGGACATTCTCTACACCTAGAGGAGAGGAGGTTCTCCCATCACCATAGACATGGGCATCCTCTACACCTAGAGGAGAGGAGGTTCTACCATCACCATAGACAGGAGGCATCCTCTACACCTAGAGGAGAGGAGGATCTACCATCACCATAGACAGGGGGAATCCTCTGCACCTAGAGGAGAGGAGGTTCTACCATCACCATACACAGGGGGCATCCTCTACACCTAGAGGAGAGGAGGGTCTGCCATCACCATAGACAGGGGGCATTCTCTACACCTAGAGGAGAGGAGGTTCTACCATCACCATAGACAGGGGGCATCCTCTACACCTAGAGGAGAGGAGGTTCTACCATCACCATAGACAGGGGGCATCCTCTACACCTAGAGGAGAGGAGGTTCTACCATCACCATAGACAGGGGCATCCTCTACACCTAGAGGAGAGGAGGTTCTACCATCACCATAGACAGGGGGCATCCTCCACACCTAGAGGAGAGGAGGTTCTACCATCACCATAGACAGGGGGCATCCTCTACACCTAGAGGAGAGGAGGTTCTACCATCACCATAGACAGGGGGCATTCTCTACACCTAGAGGAGAGGAGGTTCTACCATCACCATAGACAGGGGACATCCTCTACACCTAGAGGAGTGGAGGGTCTACCATCACCATAGACAGGGGGCATCCTCTACACCTAGAGGAGAGGAGGTCCTACCATCACCATAGACAGGGAGCATCCTATACACCTAGAGGAGAGGAGGTTCTACCATCACCATAGACAGGGAGCTTCCTCTACACCTAGAGGAAAGGAGGTTCTACCATCACCATAGACAGGGGGCATCCTCTATACCTAGAGGAGAGGAGGTTCTACCATCACCATAGACAGGGGACATCCTCTACACCTAGAGGAAAGGAGGTTCTACCATCACCATAGACAGGGGACATTCTCTACACCTAGAGGAGAGGAGGTTCTACCATCACCATAGACAGGGGACATCCTCTACACCTAGAGGAAAGGAGGTTCTACCATCACCATAGACAGGGGACATTCTCTACACCTAGAGGAGAGGAGGTTCTACCATCACCATAGACAGGGGACATCCTCTACACCTAGAGGACAGGAGGTTCTACCATCACCATAGACAGGGGGCATCCTCTACACCTAGAGGAGAGGAGGTTCTACCATCACCATAGACAGGGGGCATCCTCTACACCTAGAGCAGAGGAGGTTCTACCATCACCATAGACAGGGGGCATCCTCTACACCTAGAGGAGAGGAGGTTCTACCATCACCATAGACAGGGAGCTTCCTCTACACCTAGAGGAGAGGAGGTACTACCATCACTATAGACAGGGGGCATCCTCTACACCTAGAGGAGAGGAGGTTCTACCATCACCATAGACAGGGGCATCCTGTACACCTAGAGGAGAGGAGGTTCTACCATCACTATAGACAGGGGGCATCTACTACACCTAGAGAAGAGGAGGTTCTACCATCACCATAGACAGGGGGCATCCTCTACACCTAGAGGAGAGGAGGTTCTACCATCACCATAGACAGGGGGCATCCTCTACACCTAGAGGAGAGGAGGTTCTACCATCACCATAGACAGGGGATATCATCTACACCTAGAGGAGAGGAGGTTCTACCATCACCATAGACAGGGGGCATCCTCTACACCTAGAGGAGAGGAGGTTCTACCTTCACCATAGACAGGAGGCATCCTCTACACCTAGAGGAGAGGAGGTTCTACCATCACCATAGACAGTGCGCACCCTCTACACCTAGAGGAGAGGAGGTTCTACCATCACCATAGACAGGGGGCTTCCTCTACACGTAGAGGAGAGGAGGTTCTACCATCACCATAGACAGTGCGCACCCTCTACACCTAGAGGAGAGGAGGTTCTACC
The DNA here is from genome assembly GCF_040894005.1 of Engystomops pustulosus. Taxonomy (NCBI): domain Eukaryota; kingdom Metazoa; phylum Chordata; class Amphibia; order Anura; family Leptodactylidae; genus Engystomops; species Engystomops pustulosus. The sequence continues at coordinate 82,291 of NW_027285150.1, forward strand.
ATCACCATAGACAGGGGGCTTCCTCTACACGTAGAGGAGAGGAGATTCTACCATCACCATAGATAGGGGCATCCTCTACACCTAGAGGAGAGGAGGTTCTACCATCACTATAGACAGGGGGCATCTACTACACCTAGAGAAGAGGATGTTCCACCATCACCATAGACAGGAGACATCCTCTACACCTAGAGGAGAGGAGGTTCTACCATCACCATAGACAGGGGGCATCCTCTACACCTAGAGGAGAGGAGGTTCTACCATCACCATAGACAGGGGGCATCCTCTACACCTAGAGGAGAGGAGGATCTACCATCACTACAGACAGGGGGCATCCTCTACACCTAGAGGAGAGGAGGATCTACCATCACTACAGACAGGGGGCATCCTCTACGCCTAGAGGAGAGCAGGTTCTACCATCACCATAGACAGGGGGCATCCTCCACACCTAGAGGAGAGGAGGTTCTACCATCACCATAGACAGGAGCATCCTCTACACCAAGAGGAGAGGAGGTTCTACCATCACCATAGACAGGGGGCATCCTCTACACCTAGAGGAGAGGAGGTTCTTTCATCACCATAGACAGGGGGTATCCTCTACACCTAGAGGAGAGGAGGTTCTACCATCACCATAGACAGGAGGCATCCTCTACACCTAGAGGAGAGGAGGTTCTACCATCACCATAGACAGGGGGCATCCTCTACACCTAGAGGAGAGGAGGTTCTACCATCACCATAGACAAAGGACATCCTCTACACCTAGAGGAGAGGAGGTTCTACCATCACCATAGACAGTGGGATTCTCTACACCTAGAGGAGAGGAGGTTCTACCATCACCATAGACAAAGGACATCCTCTACGCCTAGAGGAGATGCAATTCTATCATCATTACAGACAAGTCGCATCCTCTACACCAAAAACCTTTTAAGAACATAATGAAGATCAGCGCCTGCACCAGCTCACCCTGAGCTGGTGCAGGGCATTTGCTGCTTAGAAGCCCTATTGGAAGTGGTAGGTTTCCTTTTAATATGAAACAGAATTACTCACCTCATAAATGGGCCTTGCCTGCAAACAGAGTAAACATTGAGCATTAATTCAATGTACCTTATTAATTATAAACATACGTCTATAGGAGACATAGGGGTGATGTCTTGGGGTTGGGGGCTGGACGTCTTGGGGTTGGGGCTCTCGATGACCTGTGTTTGGGACACTGTGGGGCAAATTTACTCACCTGGTCCTGTCGCGATCTCTGATTCGGACGGTCCGACTAGGATGAAGTCCGGCGCAATTCAAGAAGTTCGTGCGCCCAAGTTCCTGCATCCATTGCTTCTGCCCCGAGGTCCGCCGGAGTTCACCATCTTCTTCCGGGCGCTTGTAATTGCGTGTCTTGCGACACAATTCTAAATGTTAAAACTTGCACGTCATCCGAATCCGTGGGGTTGTCCGACGGCCACGCCCCCCGATTTCTGTCGCGTGCAAGCCGGTGCCGATGCACCAAAATCCCAGGGCAATTCGTTGCAAAATGGAAATCATTGGGAAACCCGACGAAAATGCACTCAGCGGACCCTTTGTAAATGAGCCCCTGGATGTCATGAGGTTAGGCTCTGTATGTTTCGGGGTTGGGGCACTGGATGTCTTGGGGTTGGGGCGCTGGATGTCTTGGGGTTGGGGCGCTGGACATCTTGGGGTTGGGGCTCTGGACGTGTTGGGGCTCTTGATGACCTGGGTTTAGGGACACTGTACATCTTGAGGTTGGGCTCTAGACGTCTTGGGGTTGGGGCGCTGGACGTCTTGGGGTTGGGGCGCTGGACATCTTGGGGTTGGGGCTCTGGACGTGTTGGGGTTGGGGCTCTCGATGACCTGGGTTTAGGGACACTGTACATCTTGAGGTTGGGCTCTAGACGTCTTGGGGTTGGGGCGCTGGACGTCTTGGGGTTGGGGCGCTGGACATCTTGGGGTTGGGGCGCTGGACATCTTGGGGTTGGGGCGCTGGACGTCTTGGGGTTGGGGCGCTGGACGTCTTGGGGTTGGGGCGCTCGAAGTCTTGGGGTTGGGGCGCTGGACGTCTTGGGGTTGGGACACTGTACATCCTGAGGTTGGGCTCTGTATGTTTGGGGTTGTGCTCTGGATGTCTTGTCAGTGATTGGAAAAGTGCTGAGACCTTTTCTTAGGTCTCCAAGCAAAGCACTACGCATGATAAGACAGTGATTTATAATTATTGCTCAGGAAAACGTGACTGCTACGCTCAACTGCCCAACAATGGGGATCTCAGGTGTGGGATCTCAAAAGATACTAAATTTTAAATCCCCTAAAAAAATCTAATTTTCATCCTATCTATAGTGTTCATGATTCCCATCCAACAAGACATGAGGCTGAGATACAGAGGTGAGTGAAGTTACATCTCCCAATCGTTACATTACTTACCGCCACTAGATTTACAGGTTCACTACTGGCTTCTGTAATGTTATTGGCTGCTTCTCCTATCATATATGATCTATCATCTGAAAAACCAAACAAGTCACTGACCTTAAGAACTAGAAAACTCTTTAACATTCCTATAAACCAAATCTATCTCTAGGACAAGCACAAGAATCCAAATAGTTTGACCCATTGATCTACAGACAGTAACTGATAGAATTCCCAATTAGTGTTTAGTAGTGTTTTTGTGCTGAACGTGAACCCAATTGAATTTAATAGGGACCCGAATATTTCACCCAAAATGGCTGTAAAATGGGGCTAGTGAGACCCAGAGGGTTGAAAAGGGTGAGAATAAAAGAGCAGTACAAAGATTATGTCACAGCAATTAAACTCTGTGCCATCACAGACAGGAGGCAGAGTTAGGGAGAAGTTGCTGCTCAAGAAAGGGTCAGACAGACAGGCAGGGGATTAGTAAAAGCAAATAATTGCCCTTTTCAGGGCACTTAGGTAGAGACCGGGGGCTGAAATATAGAGGGACATATAGAAATCTGAAATAATTGTAGTAATTCCTATCATAGGCTGCTATAGTGCAGGGCCAGTGACAGGAATAATTGCATATAGTGTGTTCCAGTACCAGCATTAGTACTTTTTCATCTCTATCCTAATACAGTACTAAGTTCCAGTACCAGTGTTAGTACTATCCCCATACAGGATTGCCCCCGGCAGGACATGTGGCTCTGCTGTATAATAGGCTGTGTCATATATCCTGGAACCATGACAGCACTGAGAGAGCTAGAGAGAGGCTACTGCTGCCGGGACAGTGAGGGATTGAGTTGTTTTGGAGTCTAAGTGTTGCAACTTACTTGGATTATTGCAGGCAGGAATCATAGTCAGTGAAGCCAGAGGTCAGCGCACAGGAGAGGCTTAGCAGTACAGAGGAGCAGGCAGCTAGCATAGTCAGGAGGAAGCCGGGGGTCAGCGCACAGGAGAGGCTCAGCAGTACAGAGGAGCAGGCAGGTAGCATAGTCAGGAGGAAGTCGGGGGTCAGCGCACAGGAGAGGCTCAGCAGTACAGAGGAGCAGGCAGGTAGCATAGTCAGGAGGAAGCTGGGGGTCAGCGCACAGGAGAGGGTTAGCAGTACAGAGGAGCAGGCAGGTAGCATAGTCAGGAGGAAGCCGGGGGTCAGCGCAAAGGAGAGGCTTAGCAGTACAGAGGAGCAGGCAGCTAGCATAGTCAGGAGGAAGCCGGGGGTCAGCGCACAGGAGAGGCTCAGCAGTACAGAGGAGCAGGCAGGTAGCATAGTCAGGAGGAAGTCGGGGGTCAGCGCACAGGAGAGGCTCAGCAGTACAGAGGAGCAGGCAGGTAGCATAGTCAGGAGGAAGCTGGGGGTCAGCGCACAGGAGAGGCTCAGCAGTACAGAGGAGCAGGCAGGTAGCATAGTCAGGAGAAAGCCGGGGGTCAGCGCACAGGAGAGGCTCAGCAGTACAGAGGAGCAGGCAGGTAACATAGCCAGGAGGAAGCTGGGGGTCAGCGCACAGGAGAGGCTTAGCAGTACAGAGGAGCAGGCAGGTAGCATAGTCAGGAGGAAGCCAGAGGTCAGCGCACAGGAGAGGCTTAGCAGTACAGAGGAGCAGGCAGGTAGCATAGTCAGGAGGAAGCCGGGGGTCAGCGCACAGGAGAGGCTCAGCAGTACAGAGGAGCAGGCAGGTAACATAGCCAGGAGGAAGCTGGGGGTCAGCGCACAGGAGAGGGTTAGCAGTACAGAGGAGCAGGCAGGTAGCATAGTCAGGAGGAAGCCGGGGGTCAGCGCAAAGGAGAGGCTCAGCAGTACAGAGGAGCAGGCAGGTAGCATAGTCAGGAGGAGGCCGGGGGTCAGCGCACAGGAGAGGCTTAGCAGTACAGAGGAGCAGGCAGGTAGCATAGTCAGGAGGAAGCTGGGGGTCAGCGCACAGGAGAGGCTTAGCAGTACAGAGGAGCAGGCAGGTAGCATAGTCAGGAGGAAGCTGGGGGTCAGCGCACAGGAGAGGCTTAGCAGTACAGAGGAGCAGGCAGGTAGCATAGTCAGGAGGAAGCCGGGGGTCAGCGCACAGGAGAGGCTCAGCAGTACAGAGGAGCAGGCAGCTAGCATAGTCAGGAGGAAGCCGGGGGTCAGCGCACAGGAGAGGCTCAGCAGTACAGAGGAGCAGGCAGGTAGCATAGTCAGGAGGAAGCTGGGGGTCAGCGCACAGGAGAGGCTTAGCAGTACAGAGGAGCAGGCAGGTAACATAGTCAGGAGGAAGCTGGGGGTCAGCGCACAGGAGAGGGTTAGCAGTACAGAGGAGCAGGCAGATAGCATAGTCAGGAGGAGGCCGGGGGTCAGCGCACAGGAGAGGCTCAGCAGTACAGAGGAGCAGGCAGGTAACATAGTCAGGAGAAAGCTGGGGGTCAGCGCACAGGAGAGGCTCAGCAGTACAGAGGAGCAGGCAGCTAGCATAGTCAGGAGAAAGCTGGGGTCAGCGCACAGGAGAGGCTTAGCAGTACAGAGGAGCAGGCAGGTAGCATAGTCAGGAGGAAGCTGGGGGTCAGCGCACAGGAGAGGCTTAGCAGTACAGAGGAGCAGGCAGGTAGCATAGTCAGGAGGAAGCTGGGGGTCAGAGCACAGGAGAGGCTTAGCAGTACAGAGGAGCAGGCAGGTAGCATAGTCAAGAGGAAGCTGGGGGTCAGCGCACAGGAGAGGCTTAGCAGTACAGAGGAGCAGGCAGGTAGCATAGTCAGGAGGAAGCTGGGGGTCAGCGCACAGGAGAGGCTTAGCAGTACAGAGGAGCAGGCAGGTAGCATAGTCAGGAGGAAGCCGGGGGTCAGCGCACAGGAGAGGCTTAGCAGTACAGAGGAGCAGGCAGGTAGCATAGTCAGGAGGAAGCTGGGGGTCAGCGCACAGGAGAGGCTTAGCAGTACAGAGGAGCAGGCAGGTAGCATAGTCAGGAGAAAGCTGGGGTCAGCGCACAGGAGAGGCTTAGCAGTACAGAGGAGCAGGCAGGTAGCATAGTCAGGAGGAAGCTGGGGGTCAGCGCACAGGAGAGGCTTAGCAGTACAGAGGAGCAGGCAGGTAGCATAGTCAGGAGGAGGCCAGGGGTCAGCGCACAGGAGAGGCTTAGCAGTACAGAGGAGCAGGCAGGTAGCATAGCCAGGAGGAAGCCGGGGGTCAGCATACAGGAGAGGCTCAGCAGTACAGGGGAGCAGGCAGGTAGCATAGTCAGGAGGAAGCCGGGGGTCAGCATACAGGAGAGGCTTAGCAGTACAGGGGAGCTGGCAGGTAGCATAGTCAGGAGGAAGCTGGGGGTCAGCGCACAGGAGAGGCTTAGCAGTACAGAGGAGCAGGCAGGTAGCATAGTCAGGAGGAAGCCGGGGGTCAGCGCACAGGAGAGGCTCAGCAGTACAGAGGAGCAGGCAGGTAGCATAGCCAGGAGGAAGCTGGGGGTCAGCGCACAGGAGAGGCTCAGCAGTAAAGAGGAGCAGGCAGGTAGCATAGTCAGGAGGAAGCTGGGGGTCAGCATACAGGAGAGGCTTAGCAGTACAGAGGAGCAGGCAGGTAGCATAGCCAGGAGGAAGCCGGGGGTCAGCATACAGGAGAGGCTTAGCAGTACAGGGGAGCAGGCAGGTAGCATAGTCAGGAGGAAGCCGGGGGTCAGCATACAGGAGAGGCTCAGCAGTACAGAGGAGCAGGCAGCTAGCATAGTCAGGAGAAAGCTGGGGGTCAGCGCACAGGAGAGGCTTAGCAGTACAGAGGAGCAGGCAGGTAGCATAGTCAGGAGAAAGCTGGTGGTCCTTGCACAATAGAGAAGTAAATCGCAGGAGAGAAGGAGACAAGCTAGACTACAGGCTGGAAGCACAATAATCTTGCAAGGAAGTAAAAGCAAGGCTGAGTTTAAATAAGAAGTTAAATCAAGGAAGGGGTGGAGCTAAACCAGGAAAACAGGAACTAGGAACTGGAAGATCAAGAACTTGGCCAAGGTTCAGCACTGGAGCTGTCCAGAGAACTGCATAGCTCAGTTGGTAAAGCTGCAGCCTTGGACAACGGAGGCTGCTAGTTCAAGTCCTGACAGGTTATGTGATGTCTCTGTGGTGGTCTCATGTAGTGGAGAGGTCATGAAGTGTCTCTTTGGTGGTCTTGTGTAGTGGAGAGGTCATATGATGTCTCTGTGTTGGTCTCATGTAGTGAGGAGGTCATGTGATGTCCCTGTGGTGGTCTTTTGCAGTGTTGAGGTTATATGGTGTCTCTTTGGTGGTCTCGTGTAGTGGTGAGGTCATATGATGTCTATGTAGTGGTCTCACGGAGTGAGGAGGTTATGTGATGTCTCTTTGGTGGTCTTTTGTAGTGGTGAGGTCATGTGATGCCTCTTTGGTGGTCTTGTGTAGTGGAGAGGTTATGTGGTGTCTCTGTGGTGGTCTCATGTAGTGGAGAGGTTATGTAATGTCTCTGTGGTGGTCTTGTGTAGTGTAGAGGTTATGTGATGTCTCTGTGGTGGTCTCATGTAGTGGAGAGGTTATGTGATGTCTCTGTGGTGGTCTCATGTAGTGTAGAGGTTATTTGATGTCTCTTTGGTGGTCTCATGTAGTGTAGAGGTTATGTGATGTCTCTGTGGTGGTCTCATGTAGTGAAGAGGTTATGTGATGTCTCTTTGGTGGTCTCATGTAGTGGAGAGGTTATGTGATGTCTCTGTGGTGGTCTCATGTAGTAGAGAGGTTATGTGATGTCTCTGTGGTGGTCTCATGTAGTGGAGAGGTTATGTGATGTCTCTGTGGTGGTCTCATGTAGTGGAGAGATTATGTGATGTCTCTGTGGTTGTCTCATGTAGTGGAGAGGTCATGTTGTGTCTCTGTGGTGGTCTCATGTAGTGAGGAGGTTATGTGATGTCTCTGTGGTGGTCTCATGTAGTGAGGAGGTTATGTGATGTCTCTGTGGTGGTCTCATGTAGTGGAGAGGTTATGTGATGTCTCTTTGGTGGTCTCATGTAGTGGAGAGGTTATGTGATGTCTCTTTGGTGGTCTCATGTAGTGGAGAGGTTATGTGATGTCTCTTTGGTGGTCTTGTGTAGTGGAGAGGTTATGTGGTGTCTCTGTGGTGGCCTCATGTAGTGTAGAGGTTATGTGATGTCTCTGTGGTGGTCTCATGTAGTGGAGAGGTTATGTGATGTCTCTTTGGTGGTCTCATGTAGTGGAGAGGTTATGTGATGTCTCTTTGGTGGTCTCATGTAGTGGAGAGGTTATGTGATGTCTCTGTGGTGGTCTCATGTAGTGTAGAGGTTATGTGATGTCTCTCTGGTGGTCTCATGTAGTGGAGAGGTTATGTGATGTCTCTTTGGTGGTCTCATGTAGTGGAGAGGTTATGTGATGTCTCTTTGGTGGTCTCATGTAGTGGAGAGGTTATGTGATGTCTCTGTGGTGGTCTCATGTAGTGGAGAGGTTATGTGATGTCTCTTTGGTGGTCTCATGTAGTGTAGAGGTTATGTGAAGTCTCTGTGGTGGTCTCATGTAGTGTAGAGGTTATGTGATGTCTCTGTGGTGGTCTCATGTAGTGTAGAGGTTATGTGATGTCTCTGTGGTGGTCTCATGTAGTGGAAAGGTTATGTGATGTCTCTGTGGTGGTCTCATGTAGTGAAGAGGTTATGTGATGTCTCTGTGGTGGTCTCATGTAGTGGAGAGGTTATGTGATGTCTCTTTGGTGGTCTCATGTAGTGGAGAGGTTATGTGATGTCTCTTCGGTGGTCTCATGTAGTGGAGAGGTTATGTGATGTCTCTTTGGTGGTCTTGTGTAGTGGAGAGGTTATGTGGTGTCTCTGTGGTGGTCTCATGTAGTGGAGAGGTTATGTGATGTCTCTGTGGTGGTCTCATGTAGTGGAGAGGTTATGTGATGTCTCTTTGGTGGTCTCATGTAGTGGAGAGGTTATGTGATGTCTCTTTGGTGGTCTCATGTAGTGGAGAGGTTATGTGATGTCTCTGTGGTGGTCTCATGTAGTGTAGAGGTTATGTGATGTCTCTCTGGTGGTCTCATGTAGTGGAGAGGTTATGTGATGTCTCTTTGGTGGTCTCATGTAGTGGAGAGGTTATGTGATGTCTCTGTGGTGGTCTCATGTAGTGGAGAGGTTATGTGATGTCTCTTTGGTGGTCTCATGTAGTGTAGAGGTTATGTGATGTCTCTGTGGTGGTCTCATGTAGTGAGGAGGTTATGTGATGTCTCTGTGGTGGTCTCATGTAGTGGAGAGGTTATGTGATGTCTCTGTGGTGGTCTCATGTAGTGGAGAGGTTATGTGATGTCTCTGTGGTGGTCTCATGTAGTGGTGAGGTTATGTGATGTCTCTGTGGTGGTCTCATGTAGTGGAGAGGTTATGTGATGTCTCTGTGGTGGTCTCATGTAGTGGAGAGGTTATGTGATGTCTCTGTGGTGGTCTCATGTAGTGGAGAGGTTATGTGATGTCTCTGTGGTGGTCTCATGTAGTGGAGAGGTCATGTGATGTCTCTGTGGTGGTCTCATGTAGTGGTGAGGTTATGTGATGTCTCTGTGGTGGTCTCATGTAGTGGTGAGGTTATGTGATGTCTCTGTGGTGATCTCATGTAGTGGAGAGGTTATGTGATGTCTCTGTGGTGGTCTCATGTAGTGGAGAGGTTATGTGATGTCTCTGTGGTGGTCTCATGTAGTGGAGAGGTTATGTGATGTCTCTGTGGTGGTCTCATGTAGTGTAGAGGTTATGTGATGTCTCTGTGGTGGTCTCATGTAGTGTAGAGGTTATGTGATGTCTCTGTGGTGGTCTCATGTAGTGGTGAGGTTATGTGATGTCCCTGTGGTGGTCTCATGTAGTGGAGAGGTTATGTGATGTCTCTGTGGTGGTCTCATGTAGTGGTGAGGTTATGTGATGTCTCTGTGGTGGTCTCATGTATTGAGGAGGTTATGTGATGTCTCTGTGGTGGTCTCATGTAGTGGAGAGGTTATGTGATGTCTCTGTGGTGGTCTCATGTAGTGGTGAGGTTATGTGATGTCTCTGTGGTGGTCTCATGTAGTGGAGAGGTTATGTGATGTCTCTGTGGTGGTCTCATGTAGTGTAGAGGTTATGTGATGTCTCTGTGGTGGTCTCGTGTAGTGGAGAGGTTATGTGATGTCTCTGTGGGGGTCTCATGTAGTGTAGAGGTTATGTGATGTCTCTGTGGTGGTCTCGTGTAGTGGAGAGGTTATGTGATGTCTCTGTGGTGATCTCATGTAGTGGAGAGGTTATGTGATGTCTCTGTGGTGGTCTCATGTAGTGTAGAGGTTATGTGATGTCTCTGTGGTGGTCTCATGTAGTGGAGAGGTTATGTGATGTCTCTGTGGTGGTCTCATGTAGTGAGGAGGTTATGTGATGTCTCTGTGGTGGTCTCATGTAGTGGAGAGGTTATGTGATGTCTCTGTGGTGGTCTCATGTAGTGGAGAGGTTATGTGATGTCCCTGTGGTGGTCTCATGTAGTGGAGAGGTTATGTGATGTCTCTGTGGTGGTCTCATGTAGTGGAGAGGTTATGTGATGTCTCTGTGGTGGTCTCATGTAGTGGAGAGGTTATGTGATGTCTCTGTGGTGGTCTCATGTAGTGGAGAGGTTATGTGATGTCTCTGTGGTGGTCTCATGTAGTGGAGAGGTTATGTGATGTCTCTGTGGAGGTCTTATGTAGAGGAGAGGTTATGTGATATCTCGGTGGTGGTCTCATGTAGTGAGGAGGTTATGTGATGTCTCTGTGGTGGTCTCATGTAGTGGAGAGGTTATGTGATGTCCCTGTGGTGGTCTCATGTAGTGGAGAGGTTATGTGATGTCTCTGTGGTGGTCTCATGTAGTGGTGAGGTTATGTGATGTCTCTGTGGTGGTCTCATGTAGTGTAGAGGTTATGTGATGTCTCTGTGGTGGTCTCATGTAGTGGTGAGGTTATGTGATGTCTCTGTGGTGGTCTCATGTATTGAGGAGGTTATGTGATGTCTCTGTGGTGGTCTCATGTAGTGGAGAGGTTATGTGATGTCTCTTTGTTGGTCTCATGTAGTGGAGAGGTTATGTGATGTCTCTGTGGTGGTCTCATGTAGTGCTGAGGTTATGTGATGTCTCTGTGGTGGTCTCATGTAGTGGAGAGGTTACGTGGTGTCTCTGTGGTGGTCTCATGTAGTGAGGAGGTTATGTGATGTCTCTGTGGTGGTCTCATGTAGTGTAGATGTTATGTGATGTCTCTGTGGTGGTCTCATGTAGTGGAGAGGTTATGTGATGTCTCTGTGGTGGTCTCATGTAGTGTAGATGTTATGTGATGTCTCTGTGGTGGTCTCATGTAGTGGAGAGGTTATGTAATGTCTCTGTGGTGGCCTCATGTAGTGTAGAGGTTATGTGATGTCTCTGTGGTGGTCTCATGTAGTGGAGAGGTTATGTGATGTCTCTTTGGTGGTCTCATGTAGTGGAGAGGTTATGTGATGTCTCTTTGGTGGTCTCATGTAGTGGAGAGGTTATGTGATGTCTCTGTGGTGGTCTCATGTAGTGTAGAGGTTATGTGATGTCTCTCTGGTGGTCTCATGTAGTGGAGAGGTTATGTGATGTCTCTGTGGTGGTCTCATGTAGTGGAGAGGTTATGTGATGTCTCTGTGGTGGTCTCATGTAGTGGAGAGGTTATGTGATGTCTCTGTGGTGGTCTCATGTAGTGGTGAGGTTATGTGATGTCTCTGTGGTGGTCTCATGTATTGAGGAGGTTATGTGATGTCTCTGTGGTGGTCTCATGTAGTGGAGAGGTTATGTGATGTCTCTGTGGTGGTCTCATGTAGTGGTGAGGTTATGTGATGTCTCTGTGGTGGTCTCATGTAGTGGAGAGGTTATGTGATGTCTCTGTGGTGGTCTCATGTAGTGTAGAGGTTATGTGATGTCTCTGTGGTGGTCTCGTGTAGTGGAGAGGTTATGTGATGTCTCTGTGGTGGTCTCATGTAGTGGAGAGGTTATGTGGTATCTCTGTGGTGGTCTCATGTAGTGGTGAGGTTATGTGATGTCTCTGTGGTGGTCTCATGTAGTGTAGAGGTTATGTGATGTCTCTGTGGTGGTCTCATGTAGTGGTGAGGTTATGTGATGTCTCTGTGGTGGTCTCATGTATTGAGGAGGTTATGTGATGTCTCTGTGGTGGTCTCATGTAGTGGAGAGGTTATGTGATGTCTCTTTGTTGGTCTCATGTAGTGGAGAGGTTATGTGATGTCTCTTTGTTGGTCTCATGTAGTGTTGAGGTCATGTGAAGTATCGTAATTCCCTGGTGGGGCGCTGTACATGATTTTCCCATCACCATTTTAGCAGATCCCGGTTTAATACTTATGTAAAGCAACAAGAGTTAAGTCATATTTCCTTACCATTATGTCTGAATATTATTCCATATTTTCGGAAGATAAGGGTGAGACCGATTGCGGTCAACACTAAGACGATTGTACCGATGACTATCCCCGCTATGGCTCCAGGTGGGAGACCTTGAGGGCAATCATTGTCTTCTGTAGGAACTAGAAACACAGGAGGAGATTGTGTTAGAGGATGACTATGAGACGCGGCACATGGGATAGTCCGCTCTGTGCTGCTACATGGTGGGCAATGTGCGGACCACCGGCTCTAAAGACATTTTCTATCGGTTTTTAACATTATATTTCTGGAATTTTAACCATCAATAGAAAACCTAAAAGCTCAATTTAAACCACCATGAGCAGCTATCAGAGCAGAGCTTTTATTGTCCAGCAGTATAATCATGGCTGGGACCTGGCCAACCAGCTCAGTGAGCCGGCAAGCAGCAGAGCAGAGAACTGTCTCCCTCCCCTAGTAGGATACAGAGCTCAGGAACCTGCAGCTCCCAGCTGTGTGGGATCCCACCACACTGGCCGCACTAGGCCACTGAAGATGGGACAATGGCGGATGCCCCTAGGTCCGACCTTCATCCACTCCTCTCTATTCCCAGAGTCCTCCTGCACTCCGGGCTGCAACGGCAACTCTGACTACAAGCAGAGCAGAGGAAGTGGTGGGACCTACAGCAGCTGCACATGGACACTCTGACCTCCCGTGCTCCACACTACACCAGGAGCTTCACCACTGAGTAGGAAATAAGGACCTGCAATATCCTTCCTAACTGTGTGCCCTGACCCTTAACCTCATCTTCAGAAACAAATTGTAATGTAACTGAGCTCCTGTCCGTCCTCCCAATGAGGAGCGTGCTGCCACCTAACATGGAAGGTAAGTGAAAGTGGAGTGGCGGAACTAGGAATGAGAGGGCCCCACAATAAACCTTGGGCCCCCCTCTTGTGTGTATATATATATATATATATATATATGTATCCATATGTGTGGATTCTGTAGGCGTTGCCTGATTCAGGGATCTACATCAGCCGCCTACATAGTTTTTTTTGTTAATAAAATGGTTGACCAGGGTGTCGGGATAATTTATTTTAATAAAATATATTTCCCCAAAAAATTGTGTGCTTTTTTTAACTCAAACTTAGTAATGGTGAGGTCTTACAGACGGCAGCCATGGCCTAGTGTTAGCCAGTAGAAAACTAATAACCAGCCAGATACAGTACAATAAGCAGCAGCAGCACCCGCACATTGCTTGGGTGGGAACACCCACCGCCCAATAGTACCAGCCTGTAGCCGCCCCAGAACCTGATCATCTAGATGGTCATCAGGTACTGGACTGTACCCAGCAATTGCTGACACCTCTGGTGGTGGTGGGTACTGGGGTAATGATGGGGATAGTGTTAGCCTTTTTAATTGGCTTTCACTAGGCCCGGTCCTAGTAATGGCTGCCGTCTACTAAACATCACCATTGCTGAGTTCAGTTAAAAAAAAACACACAACATTTTTTAGAAAATAGATTTTATTTAAATAGAAACTCCCTGACGCACCCTCGTTAACCATTTTATTGAAAAAATAATCCAGGTGATCGTTTTAGTTCACTGAATCATACACAAAACTGAAAGACTTAAATAAAAGAATCAGATGTATATATATCTGATGCATCAGATATATATATATATATATATATATATATATATATATATATACACATTCCTGCCTTCCTCCTTCCCTCCTCCTGCCTGCCTTCTTCCCTCCTCCTGCCCTCCTCCTTCCCTCCCCCTGCCCTTCTCCTGCCCTCCTTCCGCCCTCCTCCTGGTCGCCTTCCGCCCTCCACCTGCCCTCCTTCCACCCTCCACCTGCCCTCCTTCCACCCTCCACCTGCCCTCCTTCCATCCTCCTCCTGCCCTCCTCCTGCCCTCCTCCTGCCCTCCTCCTGCCCTCCTTCCGCCCTCCACCTGCCCTCCTTCCGCCCTTCTCTTGCCTTCCTCCTGCCCTCCACCTGTTCTCCTTCCGCCTTCCTCCTGTCCTCCACCTGTCCTCCACCTGCCCTCCACCTGCCCTCCACCTGCCCTCCTCCTGCCCACCTTCTGCCCTCCACCTGCCCTTCTTACGTCCTCCTACTGACCGCCTCCTGCCCGCCTTGCTGCTTCACAGTGGTGTGTGGGTCGTAGAAACCAAGAAATAGTGGAGAAGACATAATCAACTTCCCCCAAAGTGTTTAAAACAAAAACACAAACGAATAATGAAGTTGTCCTCAAATTTGACTTACCGTATATATAGTCTCCTCCTTCATGTGCATTTCTGGTGCTTTTGTAGCCTATAAATAAGCCAAAAATAAGGAGTAAAAACTGTGATCCATTATTCATGTGCAGATCCTGACACAGACACGTTAATAAATGTGTTGGGTGACTCTCGCCCTCATCTAGATGTTTCCTTCCGATCTCTTACCATTATCCTTCATCTGGGGGTGGAATGTGAAGTCTCTGCTTCCCACAATGTTCTGAGCTGTGCACACGTATTGTCCAATAAGCTCCTGCTTCGTGCTCCGTATGGTGACAGCCGAGGAGAAGTTATCTGACGATGAGCTGGAGATGTTCTTTCTGGTGAAGGGTGGACATTTGTGCTGATGGACCCATGAGAAATTTGCAGGTAGGATCTGAGCACCTGTAACATTTCCACTGTTGAGAGTGATGGATAGAATTGTGCTTTTCTCATTATGGGTGACTATAGTGGTGGCATCGAACTCAGCAGAATGTGGGGCACCTGAGAATATAGAAAATCATAAATAAAGATTTTGATGATTTTTTGAGTTGTAACTGTCCTTATATAATATGTCACCCCCCGCCCTCCTAAACTCAGCAATGTCCCGGCAATATGGAGAGGACCTGCACTGTCTGACAATATCACATCTAGGACCCCCCCCCCCATCATTCCCATCACATCAAATCTAGAACCCACTTCATTCCCAACAAATCCAGGACCCCCATTATTCCCATCACATCCAGGACTAACGTCATTCCAATCACATACAGGACCAACGTCATTCCAATCACATCTAGGACCCCCCATCATTCCCATCACTTCAAATCTAGGACCCACTTCATTCCCAACAAATCCAGGACCTCGTCCATTCCCAAAAAATCCAGGACCCACCATCATTCCCATCACATCCAGGACCAACATCATTCCAATCACATTCAGGACCAACATCATTCCAATCAAATCTAGGACCCCTCCCCATCATTCTCATCACATCAAATCTAAACCTCCCTTCTTTTCCACCACATACAGGATCCCTGCCATACCCATCACATCATATTAAGGACCCCACATCATTCCCATCACATCCAGGACCCCCATCATTCCCATCACATAACATCCAGGACCCCCATTATTCCCATCACATACAGAACCCCCATCATTCCCATCACATAACATCCAGGACCCCCATTATTCCCATGACATACAGGACCCCCATCATTCCCATCATATCACATCCAGGACCCCCATTATTCCCATCACATAACATCCCGGACCCCAATCATTCCCATCATATCACATCCAGGACCCCCATTATTCCCATCACATATCATCCAGGACCCCCATCATTCCCATCACATAACATCCTGTACCCCTATTATTCCCATCACATAACATCCAGGACCCCCATCATTCCCATCACATAACATCCTGTACCCCTATTATTCCCATCACATAACATCCAGGACCCCATTATTCCCATCAGATACAGGACCCCCATCATTCCCATGATATCACATCCAGGACCCCCCATTATTCCCATCACATAACATCCTGTACCCCTATCATCTCAGGATTTGCTCTCACCAATGAGGGAAGCACATAGAAGTAGCTGTGACATGGAGGAGAGGCCTGACATGTCAGTTGTGTGGCGGCTGGGGGTCTCGGATGGTTTCTGCAGATTATTCACCACTTGCAGAGCAGAGAGACATACACGGTGCAGTGGCTGTGCCCGGTATTACAGCTCTGCCTCGTTTGTCTGAAAGTGACTGATTGGCGATGTCCTTGTCTTATCAGGGATCTCTGTTTCATACTTGATGTTGTATAGCGATGGCCAAAGACAGAGTTCCTGCGTTTTGACCATTTTCTGCTGGGTCTTTAAAGGGTCTGTATTTCCAGTCTTCCCACCTGTAACCTCGAAGTTGCCTCCTCTCTAAGAGAATTCTCATTTTGAGATTTACACCAATCCCAAGGTGTCTCTTGTCACCTCTCAAGTGATCACAAACTGGTCTACATCCTATGGGGATCTTCATTATAAGTCACCACACAATGAAAATCTCAATGTATACAGCGCACTTCCAATGGCCAACGAGCCTCCTCCGATGAAGGTTCCTATTCCGAATTTCTCCTCTCCAAAACTTTTTCTACACTCAAAAAGTTTGACCCTGTAGGATCCTGGTTGTGCACTGCATGGGCTGATGACAATTTTTCTGACTGACGTTTCTCATTACTGCAGCACCTGACCTCTAGTTAGTAACAAATGGAGGATTTTTTAAAATGTCTTCTCCTTTGTCACCTGTATCTTCTTCAAATCCTTTTGATTTATTTCCTCGTGAGCTTTTTCCAAAACTTTTTCATGCCCTGGAATGATCCGGTATAATCCCTGAGTCTTCCTCCCGCTGGTAATTATGGTGAATTATTTTTGTGTCCCTCCAGAATATTTGTAGTCCATGGACCATAGGGACAACTACTGACGTCTATAGAACTAGTAACACTTGTTATTTTTTAATTATTTATCATTTTTTGTGCATTATCTAAAAGAAATTCTAAATCCAAACAATTTATCGATTGGTTGTGACTTTCATGAGTGAATATTAACCCCTTATTGACCCCCGTATCGGGATTCTTCTGACGTGCCACCTTTCTACGTTGGCGCATCAGAAGAAGATTGCGGGACATTGGGTCCTGCTGGTGCTGTGGCTAGGCTGTGTCATCACAGCCCAGACCCGGCACTAACACGCGGGAACAGAAAAAACTGTGATCCCAAGTGTTTAACCCCTTACACGCTGCAGTCAAGCATGTCCTCCTTGGATCAGACTAGTAACCCCCCCCCCCCCAGTGAGCTAACCGGGGGATCCAATCCTTCCTGCTGCAGTCCTGGGGACCGGCGTTTGCCCGAGGCTACCAAATCCTCTTCACACCCACCTGGCGGCTGTAACTCTGCATGTGCAGCAGCAGTATGCCCAGTTACTCACATTGTACACTGTGAAAGGGTTTGAAAATGCGATTGGATGAAAGCTTGTTCAAGCCCAAGTCTGTACAAAAGTAAAAATATATTTAAAAATTAATAAGAATAATAATTATTGTGTTGCGGATGTTCATGCAGCCTGAAGATATGCTGGAAGAACAAATTGGCAAGCCGTGTAGAAGATGGAAGACCTGGAAGGGGAACAAAACGGGACATCTTGGAAAACCGGTCCGTCACCACCCAGAGGAGAGAGGAAGATCAAAGACAAAGTCCATAGCCTCATGAGACCATGGATGACTGGGTATCGGAAAAGGAAGTAGCAGTCCAGCCGGTTTGAGGTGAGAGGCTTTGTTATGGGCACAAGAGGAGCAGGATCCCACAAAATCCTGAAAATCTTTGACCAGGTCTGGCCACCAGTAGTAGCAGAAAGTTGCACCCCTGGGTGCCCAGCCAATTGTGAATAACGTCCCCAAGATAGAATCCTCTTCCGGAGTGCAGGTCTGACATACTCTTGCCGAGAGGTAACTACCGAAGATCCACCGGAGCTGCATCAACAAGTTGTTCAAGAGAAATGATATGCCGAGGAACGGGCTCTTCTTCAACGACATCCGGAGCACAGAACAGGGCATAAGCCTTAACATTCTTTTCCGCAGAATGAAAATGGATCAACAGGTTGAAGTGTGAGAAGATCAACAACCAAGAGGCTTGCCTGGAATTCAGGCGCTGGGCTGTCTGTGGGTACAAAAGGTTCTTGTGGTCTGTTTACAAACAACAGGATGGAGCTCCCTCTAGAAGATACTGCCACTACTCCAGGGCAAGTTTAATGGCTAACAGTTCTCTGTCACCAATAGAGTAGTTTCTCTCTGCGGAAGAAAATGTCCTGGAAAGAAACCGCATGTGAGAGTTCGGCCCTTAGGCCCTTTCTGGGTGAGCACAGCTCCAGCTCCTATGGAGGATTCATCCACCTCAAGATGAAAGGGTCTCTCAGAGTCAGGCCTAGTGAGAACAGGAGCCAAGGCAAAAGAGGACTTCAGTCTGGAAAACACCTCTTCAGCCACCAAGGGCCTAAGGCGGGGATTGGCGCCATCTTAGTAAGCCACACGATGGGAGACACCAGAGTGGAGAAATGTGGGATAAAATGCCAGTAATAGTTTTCAAAACTCAGGAACCTTTGTATGGCTTGTTGACGTTCTGGGCATGGCCACTAAAGAACGGCAGACAGTTTGGCGGATCAATCTGGAGACCTTTGTCAGAGATAATGTAGCCGAGGAAAGGAAGGCTCTGTTGGTGAAGCTGACATTTTTCAAGCTTGGTGTAGAGATGGTTAGCCCATAGCCAGCCAAGAACTCGACATACGTGGGAATGATGGGTCTCGAGGTTAGGAGAGAACACCAAGATGTCATCCAGGTAGACCACGATACACATATATAGCAGATCCCTGAAAATGTCTTTCACGAACTCCTTCCAAGACAACTGGAGCATTATAGAGTCTGAATGGCATCACTAAGTACTCAAAATGTCCATAACGGGTGTTAAATGCTGTCTTCTATTCAGCTCCCTTGCGGATCCGAATAACGTTGTAGCGGTTTTTAAGAGTGACCTTGTTCGGCCCACGATAATCAATACAAGGACGGAGGGAGCCTTCCTTTTTGATTATGGAAAAGTAACCTGCGCCAACCGGAGAGGGGGATATGCGTATGAAGTCTCTCTTCAAGTTCTCTTTAATATACTCGGATGTGGCAGCCATTATCTGGGACTGAAAGAGGGTAGACACGACCTCTAGGAGGAGAGGCACCCGGCAGGAGATCCACAGGGCAATCATAGGGAGGATGCGGAGGCAAAGTTTCTGCTTGTTTTTTAGAAAAAACATTGACAAAGTCCCAGTAGCATGCAGGTAGACCCTCCAAGGTCTTGGGAGACACAGAGGAAGTCAAGACAGGTAAAGGTGTCACCATGCAGGGTGACTGGCATTCAGGTCCCCAATGCAGGATGTCCCCGTCTTCCAATTAAAACCAACCGGAATGTGATGCCGGGGGAACAGAGCAGCATCCACAAAGTTCCCTGCAGAACCACAATCCAAGAATGCTGAGACTTGCACAGGAGTGTGGGTACCATTACTGAGGATCATAGGAACTGCCAGGCACTGAAAAACTGTATTCAAACCTAGGGACGCTTGTCCCAAGAACCGTAGGTGATCGCGTTTCCCGGATGTTGGAAGTGGACAGGACAACCCCCAATGAAATGCTAAGGATTGGCACAGTACTGGATGGAGAGTCCACCTGCATAGGCTCCACTGCAGACAGTGCAGCCGGAAGCCGGAGAAGCCTTTGGAAGGCAGGAGCCAAATCATCATACTTGTCGGTTATCGAGAGTCTAAGCCTTGGTTCAGCTGCTGGTAGACAAGTCGTTGTAGCAGAAGAAGTCACAGGAGATGTTGCAGGAGCCTGATGCAGTAGCTGAGTACATGGCCGGATCTTACTGTCAGGGCTCGGGGTCAGTGGACCCTCTGGACCACCCCGGGAGATGGTACTAGCCGACACCGGGGACCGGAGTCTAAGTGGCACCCGGTCTTCACCAGGTGCGACTAGCCCGTGGTGGGAGCCAGGGTCAAAGTACAGAATCGTCGGCTACAAGCAGGCAGTCAGGGCAGGCAGCAGAGATTCAGAGGTCAAGTCCAGGGTCACAACAGAAGATGAAGGCAAGAAGGATTGTGAGCAAGGAACAAGGAACAAACGCAAGGAACAGGGAGCTTTCTCTATGGCTTTTGGCTCAAAGATCCGACGGGGAGTGATGGGAGCCGCCGGTTAAATAGGAAATGTGCCGGCGCACCCCTAGGGAGCGGGGGTGCGCACACAGCCTAGCCAGGACGGGAGCAGGAGCATGGAGAGGAGAGTTCGGGCCAGGGGACGGGGCACAGGTGACGATCGCAGGGACACCCGTGACAGTCCTCCACTCAGCCCAGTTACATATAAAATCCAAATAAAGTATATAAAACACATAAAAGCGTACATATTTGGTATCAGCGCGTCCGCATTATTCTGTACAATAAATAAAAATCAAAATTGAACCCGCTCGGCGAACACCGTAAAAAAAAGAAAATTCCCGTAATTTTTCATTAAATTCCCTCACAAAAATGTTAAAAAGAGATCAAAAAGGTTACGTGCACTAATATCATACGACTGAAAAGAACAACTGTTTTTGCAAAAAATAAGCCCTCAACCAGATCTGACTATAGAAAAACACAGAAGATCTGCCCCTGAAAATGTGTCGATAGTAAAAACCAATGAAATTATTGGTAAAATTGACCAAAGATAAGAAAAACAATATAAATGAGGAATCACCGTAATCGTAGCGACCAGAGAATAAATATAAAATATTATTTTTACGTTCTGGCAAGTGGGAAAAAAAGTGCTAAAAATCCAAAATAAAAATGTATGATTTTGTTTGTGTCCCCCTTCAAATAGTCAATAAATCTCATGAATAAGCTACAGACCCCCAAATGAATTCTCTACACATTGGGGCAGATTTACTTACCCGGCCCATTCGCGATCCAGCGGCGCGTTCTCTGCGTTGGATTCGGGTCCGGCCGGGATTTATTAAGGTAGTTCCTCCGCCGTCCACCAGGTGGCGCTGTTGCGCTGAAAAGCATCGGAACGCTCTGGAGTTCACCGAGCCGGGCTGAGTGAAGGTAAGTGCAAGCTCTGCGACAGATTTTTTTTCAAAAATGCGGCGTTTTTTCCGAATCCGTCGGGTATTCGTTTGGCCACGCCCCCGATTTCCGTTGCGTGCATGTCGGCGCCACATGTCCGATCGCATGCGCCAAAATCCCAGGGCAATTCAGGGGAAATCGGCGCAAATCAGAAATATTCGGGTAACACGTCGGGAAAATGCGAATCGGGCCCTTAGTAATTGACCCCCATTGTATTTCATCCCCTACATAATAATAAGCCTCATTTGTTCCCATTACCTAAAAAATAGAGATTTTATAGCCTGTACAATTTGACAATACAAATCTGCTGTAACTGGCTCCTCCCTCCATTCTATCCTCGGCGGCGCGCCCCCGGTACAGCAGTCACCACCACATGGAGGATCGGCACTCGGGAGAAATTGGGCATCAAAACTTTCATTTATTTCATTATGAAAGTGTCAGTTTTGGCCAAAATGAATGTAATCTCCCAAAAATTTCTAAAGTTTCTATACCGCACGTCCATTTTGTTTTAAACTTAAAGGGTTAATAGACTTAATAGAAGTTGTTTTACATAGATTGAGGGGTGTAGTTTCTATAGTGGGGTCATTTATGGGGGTTTATTATTATTTAGGCCTCTCAAAGTCTCTAGGAAGCCGAGTTTTCCCTCAAAATGTGAGATTTTCATGAAATTTAGAAAAATGGCATCTAAAGTTCTGCTCCTCGTAACATCCTAGAAAAATGCGAGGAGGCACAAAATATCATCCAGCATGAAGCCGACATTCCGGGAAATTTTGCCAAATTTACAAAACTTTCAAAGTAATGACCAATTATCATGACACACGTCACATCCGAAAAATTGAGTCTGGTCACTTAGCTGAAAACAAGCGCCGGTGATAAAGGGTTAAATCGAGACTAGTATTAACATATTCCACAGATTTTGACATTGGCCCAGAAATTTATACTATTCACAATAAAGTTTTAATGTTCCAATCTTCACTCTAAAGACATTGGGGCTCATTTATTAAGGGCCTGAATCGCTCATTTCCGTCGGGTTTCCCAAAAATTACCGGTTTGCGCCTTTTTGCAGCGAATTGTCCTGGGTTTTTAGCGCACGTGATCAGATTGTGTTGCATCGGCGCCGGGTGGCACAAAACGGAAATCAGGGGGAGTGGCCGTTGGAAAGCCCGATGAATTCGGAAAAACCGCGGTATTTAAAAAAAAAAAATGTGTTGCTTGACACAAACTTACATGCACCAGGAAGAGGATGGTGAACTCCAGCGGACCTTGGCGCAGCAGCGACACCTAGTGGATATCGGGCGCACGACCTCAGTGAATCGCCCGCAGGACGCGAATCCACGTCGGACAACGTGCCGCGGGATTGCGACTGGACCAGGTAAGTAAATGAGCCCCATTGTTTTGGTTTCTCCACCCTTCTCCTGGGGGATGGTCGTACACGGAATAATCTCTCAAGTATTTCTATTACATGTAGAGAATCCCTCGAGTAGGATTTCATATTATCTGTATATTCTGATATTCTACTCCTAAGGCATCCGATCCCCGGGGTTATAGGTCATCCCGGGGTCCTCCCCTGTGTTTATGTATCTCGGGAAGGTCACATTTATAAAGTTCTACTCTTCTTCACAGACATGATCCTTATTCTGATTAATAATTAATAATGGGTTTAAGGCTGGATTCACACGACCGGTGCCCGCCGTACCGTAGCACGGCGGGCACACGGCAGTGCGCGGGGAGAGGAGGAGAGCGCTGCTCACCCCCGCCCCTCTCCATAGGGATACATGGCGCACGACATGTCCTATTTTTTCACGGGGTACGGAGCGGTACGGTGCCGCACGTGTGCTGCACCGTACCGCTCCCGTAGGGCGCCGCGCGCCCATTGCCGTCTATGGGGGACGTATATCGGCCGTATATACGTCCCCCTTGCGGTCGTGTGAATCCAGCCTAACTCTGACAAATTTCCGCTTTAATACTAGAGTTTTGTCTTTGTTTTCAGAGGGTTGGACTTCAATATATTTATGTGCATCACTGTAGGTATCAAACATGTCTAACTTGTTTTCTGGTGCAAATTTGAATCCTTTATAAAGTACAGAAATCTATCGCTCTGTTAGTATTTTGGAGCTTGAGTTAAACCCCCCTTAGTACGTAGGATCCCTTCATTTCCCCCCTTCCCTTATACCTTCTCCTGTTTATGTATCTGGTATTTTCTTTATTGGATTTCCCCCCCAAAATATACATTTTATTCTCTCCGGTATTTTCCTAATCCTGTATTGGGGTAAATCTATTCTGAATATGTATTATAATTTTTTTAGGACCGCAGTGTGGATGTGTACCTGTCTTGGATTCCGGGCGCACCGTGTCCCTCCGTGTGCCATCGCTCCCTCAGACTCACCTGTCCCGGCTCCTGCTCTCGAATGGACTGCCGTGCGCCGGCTGTAGAAGATTTAATGGGCCAGCGCACCGCTGATTGGTGCGATGGCTGAACACCTCCACTTTATAATCCGGCACCTCCCTTCCTCCCTTGCCGGATCTTTGTGCCTCACAGCCTCCGGAAAAGCTCCCTAGTGATATTTCTGCGCTCCTGTGTCTCCTACGTTCCTGTGTGTTCCCGTGTATCCTGTGCTCCTGCTCCAGTGTGTCCTGTCTTCCTCTGTGCCTGTGTTCCTGTGTGTTCCCATGTATCCTACGTTCCTGTGTGTTCCCGTGTATCCTGTGTTCCTGCTCCAGTGTGTCCTGTCTTCCTCTGTGCCTGTGTTCCTGTGTGTTCCCATGTATCCTACGTTCCTGTGTGTTCCCGTGTATCCTGTGTTCCTGCTCCAGTGTGTCCTGTCTTCCTCTGTGCCTGTGTTCCTGTGTGTTCCCATGTATCCTACGTTCCTGTGTGTTCCCGTGTATCCTGTGTTCCTGCTCCAGTGTGTCCAGTCTTCCTCTGTGCCTGTGTTCCTGTGTGTTCCCATGTCTCCTACGTTCCTGTGTGTTCCCGTGTATCCTGTGTTCCTGCTCCAGTGTGTCCAGTCTTCCTCTGTGCCTGTGTTCCTGTGTGTTCCCATGTATCCTACGTTCCTGTGTGTTCCCATGTATCCTGTGTTCCTGCTCCAGTGTGTCCTGTCTTCCTCTGTGCCTGTGTTCCTGTGTGTTCCCATGTATCCTACGTTCCTGTGTGTTCCCATGTATCCTGTGTTCCTGCTCCAGTGTGTCCTGTCTTCCTCTGTGCCTGTGTTCCTGTGTGTTCCCATGTATCCTACGTTCCTGTGTGTTCCCGTGTATCCTGTGTTCCTGCTCCAGTGTGTCCTGTCTTCCTCTGTGCCTGTGTTCCTGTGTGTTCCCATGTATCCTGTGTTCCTGCTCCAGTGTGTCCTGTCTTCCTCTGTGCCTGTGTTCCTGTGTGTTCCCATGTATCCTACGTTCCTGTGTGTTCCCGTGTATCCTGTGTTCCTGCTCCAGTGTGTCCTGTCTTCCTCTGTGCCTGTGTTCCTGTGTGTTCCCATGTATCCTACGTTCCTGTGTGTTCCCGTGTATCCTGTGCTCCTGCTCCAGTGTGTCCTGTCTTCCTCTGTGCCTGTGTTCCTGTGTGTTCTCATGTATCCTACGTTCCTGTGTGTTCCCATGTATCCTGTGTTCCTGCTCCAGTGTGTCCTGTCTTCCTCTGTGCCTGTGTTCCTGTGTGTTCCCATGTATCCTACGTTCCTGTGTGTTCCCGTGTATCCTGTGTTCCTGCTCCAGTGTGTCCTGTCTTCCTCTGTGCCTGTGTTCCTGTGTGTTCCCATGTATCCTACGTTCCTGTGTGTTCCCGTGTATCCTGTGTTCCTGCTCCAGTGTGTCCTGTCTTCCTCTGTGCCTGTGTTCCTGTGTGTTCCCGTGTATCCTACGTTCCTGTGTGTTCCCGTGTATCCTGTGTTCCTGCTCCAGTGTGTCCTGTCTTCCTCTGTGCCTGTGTTCCTGTGTGTTCCCGTGTATCCTACGTTCCTGTGTGTTCCCGTGTATCCTGTGTTCCTGCTCCAGTGTGTCCTGTCTTCCTCTGTGCCTGTGTTCCTGTGTGTTCCCATGTTTCCTGTGTTCCTGCTCCAGTGTGTCCAGTCTTCCTCTGTGCCTGTGTTCCTGTGTGTTCCCATGTATCCTACGTTCCTGTGTGTTCCCATGTATCCTGTGTTCCTGCTCCAGTGTGTCCTGTCTTCCTCTGTGCCTGTGTTCCTGTGTGTTCCCATGTATCCTACGTTCCTGTGTGTTCCCGTGTATCCTGTGCTCCTGCTCCAGTGTGTCCTGTCTTCCTCTGTGCCTGTGTTCCTGTGTGTTCCCATGTATCCTACGTTCCTGTGTGTTCCCGTGTATCCTGTGTTCCTGCTCCAGTGTGTCCTGTCTTCCTCTGTGCCTGTGTTCCTGTGTGTTCCCGTGTATCCTACGTTCCTGTGTGTTCCCGTGTATCCTGTGCTCCTGCTCCAGTGTGTCCTGTCTTCCTCTGTGCCTGTGTTCCTGTGTGTTCCCGTGTCTCCTACGTTCCTGTGTGTTCCCGTGTATCCTGTGTTCCTGCTCCAGTGTGTCCTGTCTTCCTCTGTGCCTGTGTTCCTGTGTGTTCCCATGTATCCTACGTTCCTGTGTGTTCCCGTGTATCCTGTGTTCCTGCTCCAGTGTGTCCTGTCTTCCTCTGTGCCTGTGTTCCTGTGTGTTCCCATGTCTCCTACGTTCCTGTGTGTTCCCGTGTATCCTGTGCTCGTGCTCCAGTGTGTCCTGTCTTCCTCTGTGCCTGTGTTCCTGTGTGTTCCCATGTATCCTACGTTCCTGTGTGTTCCCGTGTATCCTGTGTACCTGCTCCAGTGTGTCCTGTCTTCCTCTGTGCCTGTGTTCCTGTGTGTTCCCATGTCTCCTACGTTCCTGTGTGTTCCCGTGTATCCTGTGTTCCTGCTCCAGTGTGTCCTGTCTTCCTCTGTGCCTGTGTTCCTGTGTGTTCCCATGTATCCTACGTTCCTGTGTGTTCCCGTGTATCCTGTGTTCCTGCTCCAGTGTGTCCTGTCTTCCTCTGTGCCTGTGTTCCTGTGTGTTCCCATGTATCCTACGTTCCTGTGTGTTCCTGTGTATCCTGTGTTCCTGCTCCAGTGTGTCCTGTCTTCCTCTGTGCCTGTGTTCCTGTGTGTTCCCATGTATCCTACGTTCCTGTGTGTTCCCGTGTATCCTGTGCTCCTGCTCCAGTGTGTCCAGTCTTCCTCTGTGCCTGTGTTCCTGTGTGTTCCCATGTATCCTACGTTCCTGTGTGTTCCCATGTATCCTGTGTTCCTGCTCCAGTGTGTCCTGTCTTCCTCTGTGCCTGTGTTCCTGTGTGTTCCCATGTATCCTACGTTCCTGTGTGTTCCCATGTATCCTGTGTTCCTGCTCCAGTGTGTCCTGTCTTCCTCTGTGCCTGTGTTCCTGTGTGTTCCCATGTATCCTACGTTCCTGTGTGTTCCCGTGTATCCTGTGTTCCTGCTCCAGTGTGTCCTGTCTTCCTCTGTGCCTGTGTTCCTGTGTGTTCCCATGTATCCTACGTTCCTGTGTGTTCCCGTGTATCCTGTGTTCCTGCTCCAGTGTGTCCTGTCTTCCTCTGTGCCTGTGTTCCTGTGTGTTCCCATGTCTCCTACGTTCCTGTGTGTTCCCGTGTATCCTGTGTTCCTGCTCCAGTGTGTCCTGTCTTCCTCTGTGCCTGTGTTCCTGTGTGTTCCCATGTATCCTACGTTCCTGTGTGTTCCCATGTATCCTGTGTTCCTGCTCCAGTGTGTCCAGTCTTCCTCTGTGCCTGTGTTCCTGTGTGTTCCCATGTATCCTACGTTCCTGTGTGTTCCCGTGTATCCTGTGTTCCTGCTCCAGTGTGTCCTGTCTTCCTCTGTGCCTGTGTTCCTGTGTGTTCCCATGTATCCTACGTTCCTGTGTGTTCCCGTGTATCCTGTGTTCCTGCTCCAGTGTGTCCTGTCTTCCTCTGTGCCTGTGTTCCTGTGTGTTCCCATGTCTCCTACGTTCCTGTGTGTTCCCGTGTATCCTGTGTTCCTGCTCCAGTGTGTCCTGTCTTCCTCTGTGCCTGTGTTCCTGTGTGTTCCCGTGTATCCTACGTTCCTGTGTGTTCCCGTGTATCCTGTGTTCCTGCTCCAGTGTGTCCTGTCTTCCTCTGTGCCTGTGTTCCTGTGTGTTCCCGTGTATCCTGTGCTCCTGCTCCAGTGTGTCCTGTCTTCCTCTGTGCCTGTGTTCCTGTGTGTTCCCATGTATCCTACGTTCCTGTGTGTTCCCGTGTATCCTGTGTTCCTGCTCCAGTGTGTCCTGTCTTCCTCTGTGCCTGTGTTCCTGTGTGTTCCCATGTATCCTACGTTCCTGTGTGTTCCCGTGTATCCTGTGTTCCTGCTCCAGTGTGTCCTGTCTTCCTCTGTGCCTGTGTTCCTGTGTGTTCCCATGTATCCTACGTTCCTGTGTGTTCCCGTGTATCCTGTGTTCCTGCTCCAGTGTGTCCTGTCTTCCTCTGTGCCTGTGTTCCTGTGTGTTCCCATGTATCCTACGTTCCTGTGTGTTCCCATGTATCCTGTGTTCCTGCTCCAGTGTGTCCAGTCTTCCTCTGTGCCTGTGTTCCTGTGTGTTCCCATGTATCCTACGTTCCTGTGTGTTCCCGTGTATCCTGTGTTCCTGCTCCAGTGTGTCCTGTCTTCCTCTGTGCCTGTGTTCCTGTGTGTTCCCATGTCTCCTACGTTCCTGTGTGTTCCCGTGTATCCTGTGCTCCTGCTCCAGTGTGTCCTGTCTTCCTCTGTGCCTGTGTTCCTGTGTGTTCCCATGTATCCTACGTTCCTGTGTGTTCCCATGTATCCTGTGTTCCTGCTCCAGTGTGTCCAGTCTTCCTCTGTGCCTGTGTTCCTGTGTGTTCCCATGTCTCCTACGTTCCTGTGTGTTCCCGTGTATCCTGTGCTCCTGCTCCAGTGTGTCCTGTCTTCCTCTGTGCCTGTGTTCCTGTGTGTTCCCATGTATCCTACGTTCCTGTGTGTTCCCATGTATCCTACGTTCCTGTGTGTTCCCATGTCTCCTACGTTCCTGTGTGTTCCCGTGTATCCTGTGCTCCTGCTCCAGTGTGTCCTGTCTTCCTCTGTGCCTGTGTTCCTGTGTGTTCCCATGTATCCTACGTTCCTGTGTGTTCCCGTGTGTCCTGTGTTCCTGCTCCAGTGTGTCCTGTCTTCCTCTGTGCCTGTGTTCCTGTGTTCCCATGTATCCTACGTTCCTGTGTGTTCCCGTGTATCCTGTGTTCCTGCTCCAGTGTGTCCTGTCTTCCTCTGTGCCTGTGTTCCTGTGTGTTCCCGTGTATCCTGTGTTCCTGCTCCAGTGTGTCCTGTCTTCCTCTGTGCCTGTGTTCCTGTGTGTTCCCATGTATCCTACGTTCCTGTGTGTTCCCGTGTATCCTGTGTTCCTGCTCCAGTGTGTCCTGTCTTCCTCTGTGCCTGTGTTCCTGTGTGTTCCCATGTATCCTACGTTCCTGTGTGTTCCCATGTATCCTGTGTTCCTGCTCCAGTGTGTCCTGTCTTCCTCTGTGCCTGTGTTCCTGTGTGTTCCCATGTATCCTACGTTCCTGTGTGTTCCCATGTATCCTGTGTTCCTGCTCCAGTGTGTCCAGTCTTCCTCTGTGCCTGTGTTCCTGTGTGTTCCCATGTATCCTACGTTCCTGTGTGTTCCCGTGTATCCTGTGCTCCTGCTCCAGTGTGTCCTGTCTTCCTCTGTGCCTGTGTTCCTGTGTGTTCCCATGTATCCTACGTTCCTGTGTGTTCCCGTGTATCCTGTGCTCCTGCTCCAGTGTGTCCTGTCTTCCTCTGTGCCTGTGTTCCTGTGTGTTCCCATGTATCCTACGTTCCTGTGTGTTCCCATGTATCCTACGTTCCTGTGTGTTCCCGTGTATCCTGTGCTCCTGCTCCAGTGTGTCCTGTCTTCCTCTGTGCCTGTGTTCCTGTGTGTTCCCATGTATCCTACGTTCCTGTGTGTTCCCGTGTATCCTGTGTTCCTGCTCCAGTGTGTCCAGTCTTCCTCTGTGCCTGTGTTCCTGTGTGTTCCCATGTATCCTACGTTCCTGTGTGTTCCCATGTATCCTGTGTTCCTGCTCCAGTGTGTCCTGTCTTCCTCTGTGCCTGTGTTCCTGTGTGTTCCCATGTATCCTACGTTCCTGTGTGTTCCCGTGTATCCTGTGTTCCTGCTCCAGTGTGTCCTGTCTTCCTCTGTGCCTGTGTTCCTGTGTGTTCCCATGTATCCTACGTTCCTGTGTGTTCCCGTGTATCCTGTGTTCCTGCTCCAGTGTGTCCTGTCTTCCTCTGTGCCTGTGTTCCTGTGTGTTCCCATGTATCCTACGTTCCTGTGTGTTCCCGTGTATCCTGTGTTCCTGCTCCAGTGTGTCCTGTCTTCCTCTGTGCCTGTGTTCCTGTGTGTTCCCATGTATCCTACGTTCCTGTGTGTTCCCGTGTATCCTGTGTTCCTGCTCCAGTGTGTCCTGTCTTCCTCTGTGCCTGTGTTCCTGTGTGTTCCCATGTCTCCTACGTTCCTGTGTGTTCCCATGTATCCTGTGTTCCTGCTCCAGTGTGTCCTGTCTTCCTCTGTGCCTGTGTTCCTGTGTGTTCCCATGTATCCTACGTTCCTGTGTGTTCCCGTGTATCCTGTGTTCCTGCTCCAGTGTGTCCTGTCTTCCTCTGTGCCTGTGTTCCTGTGTGTTCCCATGTATCCTACGTTCCTGTGTGTTCCCGTGTATCCTGTGCTCCTGCTCCAGTGTGTCCTGTCTTCCTCTGTGCCTGTGTACCTGTGTGTTCCCATGTATCCTACGTTCCTGTGTGTTCCCATGTATCCTGTGTTCCTGCTCCAGTGTGTCCTGTCTTCCTCTGTGCCTGTGTTCCTGTGTGTTCCCATGTATACTACGTTCCTGTGTGTTCCCGTGTATCCTGTGTTCCTGCTCCAGTGTGTCCTGTCTTCCTCTGTGCCTGTGTTCCTGTGTGTTCCCGTGTATCCTACGTTCCTGTGTGTTCCCGTGTATCCTGTGTTCCTGCTCCAGTGTGTCCTGTCTTCCTCTGTGCCTGTGTTCCTGTGTGTTCCCATGTATCCTACGTTCCTGTGTGTTCCCGTGTATCCTGTGCTCCTGCTCCAGTGTGTCCTGTCTTCCTCTGTGCCTGTGTTCCTGTGTGTTCCCATGTCTCCTACGTTCCTGTGTGTTCCCGTGTATCCTGTGTTCCTGCTCCAGTGTGTCCTGTCTTCCTCTGTGCCTGTGTTCCTGTGTGTTCCCATGTATCCTACGTTCCTGTGTGTTCCCGTGTATCCTGTGTTCCTGCTCCAGTGTGTCCAGTCTTCCTCTGTGCCTGTGTGCCTGTGTGTTCCCATGTATCCTACGTTCCTGTGTGTTCCCATGTATCCTACGTTCCTGTGTGTTCCCGTGTATCCTGTGTTCCTGCTCCAGTGTGTCCTGTCTTCCTCTGTGCCTGTGTTCCTGTGTGTTCCCATGTATCCTGTGTTCCTGCTCCAGTGTGTCCTGTCTTCCTCTGTGCCTGTGTTCCTGTGTGTTCCCATGTCTCCTACGTTCCTGTGTGTTCCTGTGTATCCTGTGTTCCTGCTCCAGTGTGTCCTGTCTTCCTCTGTGCCTGTGTTCCTGTGTGTTCCCGTGTATCCTACGTTCCTGTGTGTTCCCGTGTATCCTGTGTTCCTGCTCCAGTGTGTCCTGTCTTCCTCTGTGCCTGTGTTCCTGTGTGTTCCCGTGTATCCTACGTTCCTGTGTGTTCCCGTGTATCCTGTGCTCCTGCTCCAGTGTGTCCTGTCTTCCTCTGTGCCTGTGTTCCTGTGTGTTCCCATGTATCCTACGTTCCTGTGTGTTCCCGTGTATCCTGTGTTCCTGCTCCAGTGTGTCCTGTCTTCCTCTGTGCCTGTGTTCCTGTGTGTTCCCATGTATCCTACGTTCCTGTGTGTTCCCATGTATCCTAAGTTCCTGTGTGTTCCCGTGTATCCTACGTTCCTGTGTGTTCCCGTGTATCCTGTGTTCCTGCTCCAGTGTGTCCTGTCTTCCTCTGTGCCTGTGTTCCTGTGTGTTCCCATGTATCCTACGTTCCTGTGTGTTCCCGTGTATCCTGTGTTCCTGCTCCAGTGTGTCCAGTCTTCCTCTGTGCCTGTGTTCCTGTGTGTTCCCATGTATCCTACGTTCCTGTGTGTTCCCGTGTATCCTGTGTTCCTGCACCAGTGTGTCCTGTCTTCCTCTGTGCCTGTGTTCCTGTGTGTTCCCGTGTCTCCTACGTTCCTGTGTGTTCCCGTGTATCCTGTGTTCCTGCTCCAGTGTGTCCTGTCTTCCTCTGTGCCTGTGTTCCTGTGTGTTCCCATGTATCCTACGTTCCTGTGTGTTCCCGTGTATCCTGTGTTCCTGCACCAGTGTGTCCTGTCTTCCTCTGTGCCTGTGTTCCTGTGTGTTCCCATGTATCCTACGTTCCTGTGTGTTCCCGTGTATCCTGTGTTCCTGCTCCAGTGTGTCCTGTCTTCCTCTGTGCCTGTGTTCCTGTGTGTTCCCATGTCTCCTACGTTCCTGTGTGTTCCCGTGTATCCTGTGTTCCTGCTCCAGTGTGTCCTGTCTTCCTCTGTGCCTGTGTTCCTGTGTGTTCCCATGTATCCTACGTTCCTGTGTGTTCCCGTGTATCCTGTGTTCCTGCTCCAGTGTGTCCTGTCTTCCTCTGTGCCTGTGTTCCTGTGTGTTCCCATGTCTCCTACGTTCCTGTGTGTTCCCGTGTATCCTGTGTTCCTGCTCCAGTGTGTCCAGTCTTCCTCTGTGCCTGTGTTCCTGTGTGTTCCCATGTATCCTACGTTCCTGTGTGTTCCCATGTATCCTGTGTTCCTGCTCCAGTGTGTCCTGTCTTCCTCTGTGCCTGTGTTCCTGTGTGTTCCCATGTATCCTACGTTCCTGTGTGTTCCCGTGTATCCTGTGTTCCTGCTCCAGTGTGTCCTGTCTTCCTCTGTGCCTGTGTTCCTGTGTGTTCCCGTGTCTCCTACGTTCCTGTGTGTTCCCGTGTATCCTGTGTTCCTGCTCCAGTGTGTCCAGTCTTCCTCTGTGCCTGTGTTCCTGTGTGTTCCCGTGTATCCTACGTTCCTGTGTGTTCCCGTGTATCCTGTGTTCCTGCTCCAGTGTGTCCTGTCTTCCTCTGTGCCTGTGTTCCTGTGTGTTCCCATGTCTCCTACGTTCCTGTGTGTTCCCGTGTATCCTGTGTTCCTGCTCCAGTGTGTCCTGTCTTCCTCTGTGCCTGTGTTCCTGTGTGTTCCCATGTATCCTACGTTCCTGTGTGTTCCCGTGTATCCTGTGTTCCTGCTCCAGTGTGTCCTGTCTTCCTCTGTGCCTGTGTTCCTGTGTGTTCCCATGTATCCTACGTTCCTGTGTGTTCCCGTGTATCCTGTGTTCCTGCTCCAGTGTGTCCAGTCTTCCTCTGTGCCTGTGTTCCTGTGTGTTCCCGTGTATCCTACGTTCCTGTGTGTTCCCGTGTATCCTGTGTTCCTGCTCCAGTGTGTCCTGTCTTCCTCTGTGCCTGTGTTCCTGTGTGTTCCCATGTATCCTACGTTCCTGTGTGTTCCCGTGTATCCTGTGTTCCTGCTCCAGTGTGTCCTGTCTTCCTCTGTGCCTGTGTTCCTGTGTGTTCCCATGTCTCCTACGTTCCTGTGTGTTCCCGTGTATCCTGTGTTCCTGCTCCAGTGTGTCCTGTCTTCCTCTGTGCCTGTGTTCCTGTGTGTTCCCATGTATCCTACGTTCCTGTGTGTTCCCATGTATCCTGTGTTCCTGCTCCAGTGTGTCCTGTCTTCCTCTGTGCCTGTGTTCCTGTGTGTTCCCATGTATCCTACGTTCCTGTGTGTTCCCATGTATCCTGTGTTCCTGCTCCAGTGTGTCCTGTCTTCCTCTGTGCCTGTGTTCCTGTGTGTTCCCATGTATCCTACGTTCCTGTGTGTTCCTGTGTATCCTGTGTTCCTGCTCCAGTGTGTCCTGTCTTCCTCTGTGCCTGTGTTCCTGTGTGTTCCCATGTATCCTACGTTCCTGTGTGTTCCCGTGTATCCTGTGTTCCTGCTCCAGTGTGTCCTGTCTTCCTCTGTGCCTGTGTTCCTGTGTGTTCCCATGTATCCTACGTTCCTGTGTGTTCCCGTGTATCCTGTGTTCCTGCTCCAGTGTGTCCTGTCTTCCTCTGTGCCTGTGTTCCTGTGTGTTCCCATGTATCCTACGTTCCTGTGTGTTCCCATGTATCCTGTGTTCCTGCTCCAGTGTGTCCTGTCTTCCTCTGTGCCTGTGTTCCTGTGTGTTCCCATGTATCCTACGTTCCTGTGTGTTCCCGTGTATCCTGTGTTCCTGCTCCAGTGTGTCCTGTCTTCCTCTGTGCCTGTGTTCCTGTGTGTTCCCATGTCTCCTACGTTCCTGTGTGTTCCCGTGTATCCTGTGTTCCTGCTCCAGTGTGTCCAGTCTTCCTCTGTGCCTGTGTTCCTGTGTGTTCCCATGTCTCCTACGTTCCTGTGTGTTCCCGTGTATCCTGTGTTCCTGCTCCAGTGTGTCCAGTCTTCCTCTGTGCCTGTGTTCCTGTGTGTTCCCATGTATCCTACGTTCCTGTGTGTTCCCATGTATCCTGTGTTCCTGCTCCAGTGTGTCCTGTCTTCCTCTGTGCCTGTGTTCCTGTGTGTTCCCATGTATCCTACGTTCCTGTGTGTTCCCATGTATCCTGTGTTCCTGCTCCAGTGTGTCCTGTCTTCCTCTGTGCCTGTGTTCCTGTGTGTTCCCATGTATCCTACGTTCCTGTGTGTTCCCATGTATCCTGTGTTCCTGCTCCAGTGTGTCCAGTCTTCCTCTGTGCCTGTGTTCCTGTGTGTTCCCATGTATCCTACGTTCCTGTGTGTTCCCGTGTATCCTGTGTTCCTGCTCCAGTGTGTCCTGTCTTCCTCTGTGCCTGTGTTCCTGTGTGTTCCCATGTATCCTACGTTCCTGTGTGTTCCCATGTATCCTGTGTTCCTGCTCCAGTGTGTCCTGTCTTCCTCTGTGCCTGTGTTCCTGTGTGTTCCCATGTATCCTACGTTCCTGTGTGTTCCCGTGTATCCTGTGTTCCTGCTCCAGTGTGTCCTGTCTTCCTCTGTGCCTGTGTTCCTGTGTGTTCCCGTGTCTCCTACGTTCCTGTGTGTTCCCGTGTATCCTGTGTTCCTGCTCCAGTGTGTCCAGTCTTCCTCTGTGCCTGTGTTCCTGTGTGTTCCCGTGTATCCTACGTTCCTGTGTGTTCCCGTGTATCCTGTGTTCCTGCTCCAGTGTGTCCTGTCTTCCTCTGTGCCTGTGTTCCTGTGTGTTCCCATGTATCCTACGTTCCTGTGTGTTCCCGTGTATCCTGTGTTCCTGCTCCAGTGTGTCCAGTCTTCCTCTGTGCCTGTGTTCCTGTGTGTTCCCGTGTATCCTACGTTCCTGTGTGTTCCCGTGTATCCTGTGTTCCTGCTCCAGTGTGTCCTGTCTTCCTCTGTGCCTGTGTTCCTGTGTGTTCCCATGTATCCTACGTTCCTGTGTGTTCCCGTGTATCCTGTGTTCCTGCTCCAGTGTGTCCTGTCTTCCTCTGTGCCTGTGTTCCTGTGTGTTCCCATGTATCCTACGTTCCTGTGTGTTCCCGTGTATCCTGTGTTCCTGCTCCAGTGTGTCCAGTCTTCCTCTGTGCCTGTGTTCCTGTGTGTTCCCATGTATCCTACGTTCCTGTGTGTTCCCGTGTATCCTGTGTTCCTGCTCCAGTGTGTCCTGTCTTCCTCTGTGCCTGTGTTCCTGTGTGTTCCCATGTATCCTACGTTCCTGTGTGTTCCCATGTATCCTGTGTTCCTGCTCCAGTGTGTCCTGTCTTCCTCTGTGCCTGTGTTCCTGTGTGTTCCCATGTATCCTACGTTCCTGTGTGTTCCTGTGTATCCTGTGTTCCTGCTCCAGTGTGTCCTGTCTTCCTCTGTGCCTACGTTCCTGTGTGTTCCCATGTATCCTGTGTTCCTGCTCCAGTGTGTCCTGTCTTCCTCTGTGCCTGTGTTCCTGTGTGTTCCCATGTCTCCTACGTTCCTGTGTGTTCCCGTGTATCCTGTGTTCCTGCTCCAGTGTGTCCTGTCTTCCTCTGTGCCTGTGTTCCTGTGTGTTCCCATGTATCCTACGTTCCTGTGTGTTCCCATGTATCCTGTGTTCCTGCTCCAGTGTGTCCTGTCTTCCTCTGTGCCTGTGTTCCTGTGTGTTCCCATGTATCCTACGTTCCTGTGTGTTCCCGTGTATCCTGTGTTCCTGCTCCAGTGTGTCCAGTCTTCCTCTGTGCCTGCGTTCCTGTGTCTCCTACGTTCCTGTGTGTTCCCGTGTATCCTGTGTTCCTGCTCCAGTGTGTCCTGTCTTCCTCTGTGCCTGTGTTCCTGTGTGTTCCCATGTATCCTACGTTCCTGTGTGTTCCCGTGTATCCTGTGTTCCTGCTCCAGTGTGTCCTGTCTTCCTCTGTGCCTGTGTTCCTGTGTGTTCCCATGTATCCTACGTTCCTGTGTGTTCCCGTGTGTCCTGTGTTCCTGCTCCAGTGTGTCCTGTCTTCCTCTGTGCCTGTGTTCCTGTGTGTTCCCATGTCTCCTACGTTCCTGTGTGTTCCCATGTATCCTGTGTTCCTGCTCCAGTGTGTCCTGTCTTCCTCTGTGCCTGTGTTCCTGTGTGTTCCCATGTATCCTACGTTCCTGTGTGTTCCCGTGTATCCTGTGTTCCTGCTCCAGTGTGTCCAGTCTTCCTCTGTGCCTGTGTTCCTGTGTGTTCCCGTGTATCCTACGTTCCTGTGTGTTCCCGTGTATCCTGTGTTCCTGCTCCAGTGTGTCCTGTCTTCCTCTGTGCCTGTGTTCCTGTGTGTTCCCATGTATCCTACGTTCCTGTGTGTTCCCGTGTATCCTGTGTTCCTGCTCCAGTGTGTCCTGTCTTCCTCTGTGCCTGTGTTCCTGTGTGTTCCCATGTATCCTACGTTCCTGTGTGTTCCCGTGTATCCTGTGTTCCTGTGTGTTCCCATGTATCCTACGTTCCTGTGTGTTCCCATGTATCCTGTGCTCCTGCTCCAGTGTGTCCTGTCTTCCTCTGTGCCTGTGTTCCTGTGTGTTCCCATGTCTCCTACGTTCCTGTGTGTTCCCATGTATCCTGTGTTCCTGCTCCAGTGTGTCCTGTCTTCCTCTGTGCCTGTGTTCCTGTGTGTTCCCATGTCTCCTACGTTCCTGTGTGTTCCCGTGTATCCTGTGTTCCTGCTCCAGTGTGTCCTGTCTTCCTCTGTGCCTGTGTTCCTGTGTGTTCCCATGTATCCTACGTTCCTGTGTGTTCCCGTGTATCCTGTGTTCCTGCTCCAGTGTGTCCTGTCTTCCTCTGTGCCTGTGTTCCTGTGTGTTCCCATGTATCCTACGTTCCTGTGTGTTCCCGTGTATCCTGTGTTCCTGCTCCAGTGTGTCCTGTCTTCCTCTGTGCCTGTGTTCCTGTGTGTTCCCATGTATCCTACGTTCCTGTGTGTTCCCGTGTATCCTGTGTTCCTGCTCCAGTGTGTCCTGTCTTCCTCTGTGCCTGTGTTCCTGTGTGTTCCCATGTATCCTACGTTCCTGTGTGTTCCCGTGTATCCTGTGTTCCTGCTCCAGTGTGTCCTGTCTTCCTCTGTGCCTGTGTTCCTGTGTGTTCCCATGTCTCCTACGTTCCTGTGTGTTCCCGTGTATCCTGTGTTCCTGCTCCAGTGTGTCCTGTCTTCCTCTGTGCCTGTGTTCCTGTGTGTTCCCATGTATCCTACGTTCCTGTGTGTTCCCATGTATCCTGTGTTCCTGCTCCAGTGTGTCCTGTCTTCCTCTGTGCCTGTGTTCCTGTGTGTTCCCATGTATCCTACGTTCCTGTGTGTTCCCGTGTATCCTGTGTTCCTGCTCCAGTGTGTCCTGTCTTCCTCTGTGCCTGTGTTCCTGTGTGTTCCCATGTATCCTACGTTCCTGTGTGTTCCCGTGTATCCTGTGTTCCTGCTCCAGTGTGTCCTGTCTTCCTCTGTGCCTGTGTTCCTGTGTGTTCCCATGTCTCCTACGTTCCTGTGTGTTCCCATGTATCCTGTGTTCCTGCTCCAGTGTGTCCTGTCTTCCTCTGTGCCTGTGTTCCTGTGTGTTCCCATGTCTCCTACGTTCCTGTGTGTTCCCATGTATCCTACGTTCCTGTGTGTTCCCGTGTATCCTGTGTTCCTGCTCCAGTGTGTCCAGTCTTCCTCTGTGCCTGTGTTCCTGTGTGTTCCCATGTATCCTACGTTCCTGTGTGTTCCCGTGTATCCTGTGTTCCTGCTCCAGTGTGTCCTGTCTTCCTCTGTGCCTGTGTTCCTGTGTGTTCCCATGTATCCTACGTTCCTGTGTGTTCCCGTGTATCCTGTGTTCCTGCTCCAGTGTGTCCTGTCTTCCTCTGTGCCTGTGTTCCTGTGTGTTCCCATGTATCCTACGTTCCTGTGTGTTCCCATGTATCCTGTGTTCCTGCTCCAGTGTGTCCTGTCTTCCTCTGTGCCTGTGTTCCTGTGTGTTCCCATGTATCCTACGTTCCTGTGTGTTCCCGTGTATCCTGTGTTCCTGCTCCAGTGTGTCCTGTCTTCCTCTGTGCCTGTGTTCCTGTGTGTTCCCATGTATCCTACGTTCCTGTGTGTTCCCGTGTATCCTGTGTTCCTGCTCCAGTGTGTCCTGTCTTCCTCTGTGCCTGTAGTCCTGTGTGTTCCCGTGTATCCTACGTTCCTGTGTGTTCCCGTGTATCCTGTGTTCCTGCTCCAGTGTGTCCTGTCTTCCTCTGTGCCTGTGTTCCTGTGTGTTCCCATGTATCCTACGTTCCTGTGTGTTCCCGTGTATCCTGTGCTCCTGCTCCAGTGTGTCCTGTCTTCCTCTGTGCCTGTGTTCCTGTGTGTTCCCATGTATCCTACGTTCCTGTGTGTTCCCGTGTATCCTGTGTTCCTGCTCCAGTGTGTCCTGTCTTCCTCTGTGCCTGTGTTCCTGTGTGTTCCCATGTATCCTACGTTCCTGTGTGTTCCCGTGTATCCTGTGTTCCTGCTCCAGTGTGTCCTGTCTTCCTCTGTGCCTGTGTTCCTGTGTGTTCCCATGTCTCCTACGTTCCTGTGTGTTCCCGTGTATCCTGTGTTCCTGCTCCAGTGTGTCCTGTCTTCCTCTGTGCCTGTGTTCCTGTGTGTTCCCATGTATCCTACGTTCCTGTGTGTTCCCGTGTATCCTGTGTTCCTGCTCCAGTGTGTCCAGTCTTCCTCTGTGCCTGTGTTCCTGTGTGTTCCCGTGTATCCTACGTTCCTGTGTGTTCCCGTGTATCCTGTGCTCCTGCTCCAGTGTGTCCTGTCTTCCTCTGTGCCTGTGTTCCTGTGTGTTCCCATGTATCCTACGTTCCTGTGTGTTCCCGTGTATCCTGTGTTCCTGCTCCAGTGTGTCCTGTCTTCCTCTGTGCCTGTGTTCCTGTGTGTTCCCATGTATCCTACGTTCCTGTGTGTTCCCGTGTATCCTGTGTTCCTGCTCCAGTGTGTCCTGTCTTCCTCTGTGCCTGTGTTCCTGTGTGTTCCCATGTATCCTACGTTCCTGTGTGTTCCCGTGTATCCTGTGTTCCTGCTCCAGTGTGTCCTGTCTTCCTCTGTGCCTGTGTTCCTGTGTGTTCCCATGTATCCTACGTTCCTGTGTGTTCCCGTGTATCCTGTGTTCCTGCTCCAGTGTGTCCAGTCTTCCTCTGTGCCTGTGTTCCTGTGTGTTCCCATGTATCCTACGTTCCTGTGTGTTCCCGTGTATCCTGTGTTCCTGCTCCAGTGTGTCCTGTCTTCCTCTGTGCCTGTGTTCCTGTGTGTTCCCATGTATCCTACGTTCCTGTGTGTTCCCGTGTATCCTGTGTTCCTGCTCCAGTGTGTCCTGTCTTCCTCTGTGCCTGTGTTCCTGTGTGTTCCCATGTATCCTACGTTCCTGTGTGTTCCCGTGTATCCTGTGTTCCTGCTCCAGTGTGTCCTGTCTTCCTCTGTGCCTGTGTTCCTGTGTGTTCCCATGTATCCTACGTTCCTGTGTGTTCCCATGTATCCTGTGTTCCTGCTCCAGTGTGTCCAGTCTTCCTCTGTGCCTGTGTTCCTGTGTGTTCCCATGTATCCTACGTTCCTGTGTGTTCCCGTGTATCCTGTGCTCCTGCTCCAGTGTGTCCTGTCTTCCTCTGTGCCTGTGTTCCTGTGTGTTCCCATGTATCCTACGTTCCTGTGTGTTCCCATGTATCCTGTGTTCCTGCTCCAGTGTGTCCTGTCTTCCTCTGTGCCTGTGTTCCTGTGTGTTCCCATGTATCCTACGTTCCTGTGTGTTCCCGTGTATCCTGTGTTCCTGCTCCAGTGTGTCCTGTCTTCCTCTGTGCCTGTGTTCCTGTGTGTTCCCATGTATCCTACGTTCCTGTGTGTTCCCGTGTATCCTGTGTTCCTGCTCCAGTGTGTCCTGTCTTCCTCTGTGCCTGTGTTCCTGTGTGTTCCCATGTATCCTACGTTCCTGTGTGTTCCCGTGTATCCTGTGTTCCTGCTCCAGTGTGTCCTGTCTTCCTCTGTGCCTGTGTTCCTGTGTGTTCCCATGTATCCTACGTTCCTGTGTGTTCCCGTGTATCCTGTGTTCCTGCTCCAGTGTGTCCTGTCTTCCTCTGTGCCTGTGTTCCTGTGTGTTCCTGTGTCTCCTACGTTCCTGTGTGTTCCCATGTATCCTGTGTTCCTGCTCCAGTGTGTCCTGTCTTCCTCTGTGCCTGTGTTCCTGTGTGTTCCCATGTATCCTACGTTCCTGTGTGTTCTGTGTCTCCTACGTTCCTGTGTGTTCCCGTGTATCCTGTGTTCCTGCTCCAGTGTGTCCCGTCTTCCTCTGTGCCTGTGTTCCTGTGTGTTCCCATGTCTCCTACGTTCCTGTGTGTTCCCATGTATCCTACGTTCCTGTGTGTTCCCGTGTATCCTGTGTTCCTGCTCCAGTGTGTCCCGTCTTCCTCTGTGCCTGTGTTCCTGTGTGTTCCCATGTATCCTACGTTCCTGTGTG
Source organism: Engystomops pustulosus (assembly GCF_040894005.1). Lineage (NCBI taxonomy): Eukaryota > Metazoa > Chordata > Amphibia > Anura > Leptodactylidae > Engystomops > Engystomops pustulosus. The sequence continues at coordinate 121,983 of NW_027285150.1, forward strand.
TTCCCGTGTATCCTGTGTTCCTGCTCCAGTGTGTCCAGTCTTCCTCTGTGCCTGTGTTCCTGTGTGTTCCCATGTATCCTACGTTCCTGTGTGTTCCCATGTATCCTGTGTTCCTGCTCCAGTGTGTCCTGTCTTCCTCTGTGCCTGTGTTCCTGTGTGTTCCCATGTCTCCTACGTTCCTGTGTGTTCCCGTGTATCCTGTGTTCCTGCTCCAGTGTGTCCTGTCTTCCTCTGTGCCTGTGTTCCTGTGTGTTCCCGTGTATCCTACGTTCCTGTGTGTTCCCGTGTATCCTGTGTTCCTGCTCCAGTGTGTCCTGTCTTCCTCTGTGCCTGTGTTCCTGTGTGTTCCCATGTATCCTACGTTCCTGTGTGTTCCCGTGTATCCTGTGTTCCTGCTCCAGTGTGTCCTGTCTTCCTCTGTGCCTGTGTTCCTGTGTGTTCCCATGTATCCTACGTTCCTGTGTGTTCCCGTGTATCCTGTGTTCCTGCTCCAGTGTGTCCTGTCTTCCTCTGTGCCTGTGTTCCTGTGTGTTCCCATGTCTCCTACGTTCCTGTGTGTTCCCGTGTATCCTGTGTTCCTGCTCCAGTGTGTCCTGTCTTCCTCTGTGCCTGTGTTCCTGTGTGTTCCCATGTATCCTACGTTCCTGTGTGTTCCCGTGTATCCTGTGTTCCTGCTCCAGTGTGTCCTGTCTTCCTCTGTGCCTGTGTTCCTGTGTGTTCCCATGTATCCTACGTTCCTGTGTGTTCCCGTGTATCCTGTGTTCCTGCTCCAGTGTGTCCTGTCTTCCTCTGTGCCTGTGTTCCTGTGTGTTCCCATGTCTCCTACGTTCCTGTGTGTTCCCGTGTGTCCTGTGTTCCTGCTCCAGTGTGTCCAGTCTTCCTCTGTGCCTGTGTTCCTGTGTGTTCCCATGTATCCTACGTTCCTGTGTGTTCCCGTGTATCCTGTGTTCCTGCTCCAGTGTGTCCTGTCTTCCTCTGTGCCTGTGTTCCTGTGTGTTCCCATGTATCCTACGTTCCTGTGTGTTCCCGTGTATCCTGTGTTCCTGCTCCAGTGTGTCCTGTCTTCCTCTGTGCCTGTGTTCCTGTGTGTTCCCATGTCTCCTACGTTCCTGTGTGTTCCCGTGTATCCTGTGTTCCTGCTCCAGTGTGTCCTGTCTTCCTCTGTGCCTGTGTTCCTGTGTGTTCCCATGTATCCTACGTTCCTGTGTGTTCCCGTGTATCCTGTGTTCCTGCTCCAGTGTGTCCTGTCTTCCTCTGTGCCTGTGTTCCTGTGTGTTCCCATGTATCCTACGTTCCTGTGTGTTCCCGTGTATCCTGTGTTCCTGCTCCAGTGTGTCCTGTCTTCCTCTGTGCCTGTGTTCCTGTGTGTTCCCATGTATCCTACGTTCCTGTGTGTTCCCGTGTATCCTGTGTTCCTGCTCCAGTGTGTCCAGTCTTCCTCTGTGCCTGTGTTCCTGTGTGTTCCCATGTATCCTACGTTCCTGTGTGTTCCCGTGTATCCTGTGTTCCTGCTCCAGTGTGTCCTGTCTTCCTCTGTGCCTGTGTTCCTGTGTGTTCCCATGTCTCCTACGTTCCTGTGTGTTCCCGTGTATCCTGTGTTCCTGCTCCAGTGTGTCCTGTCTTCCTCTGTGCCTGTGTTCCTGTGTGTTCCCATGTCTCCTACGTTCCTGTGTGTTCCCGTGTATCCTGTGTTCCTGCTCCAGTGTGTCCTGTCTTCCTCTGTGCCTGTGTTCCTGTGTGTTCCCATGTATCCTACGTTCCTGTGTGTTCCCGTGTATCCTGTGTTCCTGCTCCAGTGTGTCCTGTCTTCCTCTGTGCCTGTGTTCCTGTGTGTTCCCATGTATCCTACGTTCCTGTGTGTTCCCGTGTATCCTGTGTTCCTGCTCCAGTGTGTCCTGTCTTCCTCTGTGCCTGTGTTCCTGTGTGTTCCCATGTATCCTACGTTCCTGTGTGTTCCCGTGTATCCTGTGTTCCTGCTCCAGTGTGTCCTGTCTTCCTCTGTGCCTGTGTTCCTGTGTGTTCCCATGTCTCCTACGTTCCTGTGTGTTCCCGTGTATCCTGTGTTCCTGCTCCAGTGTGTCCTGTCTTCCTCTGTGCCTGTGTTCCTGTGTGTTCCCATGTCTCCTACGTTCCTGTGTGTTCCCGTGTATCCTGTGTTCCTGCTCCAGTTCGTGTCCTGTCTTCCTCTGTGCCTGTGTTCCTGTGTGTTCCCATGTATCCTACGTTCCTGTGTGTTCCCGTGTATCCTGTGCTTCCTGCTCCAGTGTGTCCTGTCTTCCTCTGTGCCTGTGTTCCTGTGTGTTCCCATGTCTCCTACGTTCCTGTGTGTTCCCGTGTATCCTGTGTTCCTGCTCCAGTGTGTCCTGTCTTCCTCTGTGCCTGTGTTCCTGTGTGTTCCCATGTATCCTACGTTCCTGTGTGTTCCCGTGTATCCTGTGTTCCTGCTCCAGTGTGTCCTGTCTTCCTCTGTGCCTGTGTTCCTGTGTGTTCCCATGTATCCTACGTTCCTGTGTGTTCCCGTGTATCCTGTGCTCCTGCTCCAGTGTGTCCTGTCTTCCTCTGTGCCTGTGTTCCTGTGTGTTCCCATGTATCCTACGTTCCTGTGTGTTCCCATGTATCCTGTGCTCCTGCTCCAGTGTGTCCTGTCTTCCTCTGTGCCTGTGTTCCTGTGTGTTCCCATGTATACTACGTTCCTGTGTGTTCCCGTGTATCCTGTGTTCCTGCTCCAGTGTGTCCTGTCTTCCTCTGTGCCTGTGTTCCTGTGTGTTCCCATGTCTCCTACGTTCCTGTGTGTTCCCATGTATCCTGTGTTCCTGTGTGTTCCCATGTATCCTACGTTCCTGTGTGTTCCTGTGTATCCTGTGTTCCTGCTCCAGTGTGTCCTGTCTTCCTCTGTGCCTGTGTTCCTGTGTGTTCCCATGTATCCTACGTTCCTGTGTGTTCCCGTGTATCCTGTGTTCCTGCTCCAGTGTGTCCTGTCTTCCTCTGTGCCTGTGTACCTGTGTGTTCCCATGTATCCTACGTTCCTGTGTGTTCCCATGTATCCTGTGTTCCTGCTCCAGTGTGTCCTGTCTTCCTCTGTGCCTGTGTTCCTGTGTGTTCCCATGTATCCTACGTTCCTGTGTGTTCCTGTGTATCCTGTGTTCCTGCTCCAGTGTGTCCTGTCTTCCTCTGTGCCTGTGTTCCTGTGTGTTCCCATGTATCCTACGTTCCTGTGTGTTCCCGTGTATCCTGTGTTCCTGCTCCAGTGTGTCCTGTCTTCCTCTGTGCCTGTGTTCCTGTGTGTTCCCATGTATCCTACGTTCCTGTGTGTTCCCGTGTATCCTGTGTTCCTGCTCCAGTGTGTCCTGTCTTCCTCTGTGCCTGTGTTCCTGTGTGTTCCCATGTATCCTACGTTCCTGTGTGTTCCCGTGTATCCTGTGTTCCTGCTCCAGTGTGTCCTGTCTTCCTCTGTGCCTGTGTTCCTGTGTGTTCCCATGTATCCTACGTTCCTGTGTGTTCCCGTGTATCCTGTGTTCCTGCTCCAGTGTGTCCTGTCTTCCTCTGTGCCTGTGTTCCTGTGTGTTCCCATGTATCCTACGTTCCTGTGTGTTCCCGTGTATCCTGTGTTCCTGCTCCAGTGTGTCCTGTCTTCCTCTGTGCCTGTGTTCCTGTGTGTTCCCATGTATCCTACGTTCCTGTGTGTTCCCGTGTATCCTGTGTTCCTGCTCCAGTGTGTCCTGTCTTCCTCTGTGCCTGTGTTCCTGTGTGTTCCCATGTATCCTACGTTCCTGTGTGTTCCCGTGTATCCTGTGTTCCTGCTCCAGTGTGTCCTGTCTTCCTCTGTGCCTGTGTTCCTGTGTGTTCCCATGTATCCTACGTTCCTGTGTGTTCCCGTGTATCCTGTGTTCCTGCTCCAGTGTGTCCTGTCTTCCTCTGTGCCTGTGTTCCTGTGTGTTCCCATGTATCCTACGTTCCTGTGTGTTCCCGTGTATCCTGTGTTCCTGCACCAGTGTGTCCTGTCTTCCTCTGTGCCTGTGTTCCTGTGTGTTCCCATGTCTCCTACGTTCCTGTGTGTTCCCGTGTATCCTGTGCTCCTGCTCCAGTGTGTCCTGTCTTCCTCTGTGCCTGTGTTCCTGTGTGTTCCCATGTCTCCTACGTTCCTGTGTGTTCCCGTGTATCCTGTGTTCCTGCTCCAGTGTGTCCTGTCTTCCTCTGTGCCTGTGTTCCTGTGTGTTCCCATGTATCCTACGTTCCTGTGTGTTCCCGTGTATCCTGTGTTCCTGCTCCAGTGTGTCCTGTCTTCCTCTGTGCCTGTGTTCCTGTGTGTTCCCGTGTATCCTACGTTCCTGTGTGTTCCCGTGTATCCTGTGTTCCTGCTCCAGTGTGTCCTGTCTTCCTCTGTGCCTGTGTTCCTGTGTGTTCCCATGTCTCCTACGTTCCTGTGTGTTCCCATGTATCCTGTGTTCCTGCTCCAGTGTGTCCTGTCTTCCTCTGTGCCTGTGTTCCTGTGTGTTCCCGTGTATCCTGTGTTCCTGCTCCAGTGTGTCCTGTCTTCCTCTGTGCCTGTGTTCCTGTGTGTTCCCATGTATCCTACGTTCCTGTGTGTTCCCGTGTATCCTGTGTTCCTGCTCCAGTGTGTCCTGTCTTCCTCTGTGCCTGTGTTCCTGTGTGTTCCCATGTATCCTACGTTCCTGTGTGTTCCCGTGTATCCTGTGTTCCTGCTCCAGTGTGTCCTGTCTTCCTCTGTGCCTGTGTTCCTGTGTGTTCCCATGTCTCCTACGTTCCTGTGTGTTCCCGTGTATCCTGTGTTCCTGCTCCAGTGTGTCCTGTCTTCCTCTGTGCCTGTGTTCCTGTGTGTTCCCATGTATCCTACGTTCCTGTGTGTTCCCATGTATCCTGTGTTCCTGCTCCAGTGTGTCCTGTCTTCCTCTGTGCCTGTGTTCCTGTGTGTTCCCATGTATCCTACGTTCCTGTGTGTTCCCGTGTATCCTGTGTTCCTGCTCCAGTGTGTCCTGTCTTCCTCTGTGCCTGTGTTCCTGTGTGTTCCCATGTATCCTACGTTCCTGTGTGTTCCCGTGTATCCTGTGTTCCTGCTCCAGTGTGTCCTGTCTTCCTCTGTGCCTGTGTTCCTGTGTGTTCCCATGTCTCCTACGTTCCTGTGTGTTCCCGTGTATCCTGTGTTCCTGCTCCAGTGTGTCCTGTCTTCCTCTGTGCCTGTGTTCCTGTGTGTTCCCATGTATCCTACGTTCCTGTGTGTTCCCGTGTATCCTGTGTTCCTGCTCCAGTGTGTCCTGTCTTCCTCTGTGCCTGTGTTCCTGTGTGTTCCCATGTCTCCTACGTTCCTGTGTGTTCCCGTGTATCCTGTGTTCCTGCTCCAGTGTGTCCTGTCTTCCTCTGTGCCTGTGTTCCTGTGTGTTCCCATGTATCCTACGTTCCTGTGTGTTCCCGTGTATCCTGTGTTCCTGCTCCAGTGTGTCCTGTCTTCCTCTGTGCCTGTGTTCCTGTGTGTTCCCATGTATCCTACGTTCCTGTGTGTTCCCGTGTATCCTGTGTTCCTGCTCCAGTGTGTCCTGTCTTCCTCTGTGCCTGTGTTCCTGTGTGTTCCCATGTATCCTACGTTCCTGTGTGTTCCCATGTATCCTGTGTTCCTGCTCCAGTGTGTCCTGTCTTCCTCTGTGCCTGTGTTCCTGTGTGTTCCCATGTATCCTACGTTCCTGTGTGTTCCCGTGTATCCTGTGTTCCTGCTCCAGTGTGTCCTGTCTTCCTCTGTGCCTGTGTTCCTGTGTGTTCCCATGTATCCTACGTTCCTGTGTGTTCCCGTGTATCCTGTGTTCCTGCTCCAGTGTGTCCTGTCTTCCTCTGTGCCTGTGTTCCTGTGTGTTCCCATGTATCCTACGTTCCTGTGTGTTCCCGTGTATCCTGTGTTCCTGCTCCAGTGTGTCCTGTCTTCCTCTGTGCCTGTGTTCCTGTGTGTTCCCATGTATCCTACGTTCCTGTGTGTTCCCGTGTATCCTGTGTTCCTGCTCCAGTGTGTCCTGTCTTCCTCTGTGCCTGTGTTCCTGTGTGTTCCCATGTATCCTACGTTCCTGTGTGTTCCCGTGTATCCTGTGTTCCTGCTCCAG
>NW_027285151.1:0-127484 GCF_040894005.1 Engystomops pustulosus
AATATTACTGGATGGATAATGACATTAGATAATATTACTGGATGGATAATGACATTAGATAATATTACTGGATGGGGATAATGACATTAGATAATATTACTGGATGGAGATAATGACATTAGATAATATTACTGGATGGGGATAATGACATTAGATAATATTACTGGATGGAGATAATGACATTAGATAATATTACTGGATGGAGATAATGACATTAGATAATATTACTGGATGGGGATAATGACATTAGATAATATTACTGGATGGAGATAATGACATTAGATAATATTACTGGATGGAGATAATGACATTAGATAATATTACTGGATGGAGATAATGACATTAGATAATATTACTGGATGGGGATAATGACATTAGATAATATTACTGGATGGGGGATAATGACATTAGATAATATTACTGGATGGGGGATAATGACATTAGATAATATTACTGGATGGGGAATAATGACATTAGATAATATTACTGGATGGATAATGACATTAGATAATATTACTGGATGGATAATGACATTAGATAATATTACTGGATGGGGATAATGACATTAGATAATATTACTGGATGGAGATAATGACATTAGATAATATTACTGGATGGGGATAATGACATTAGATAATATTACTGGATGGGAGATAATGACATTAGATAATATTACTGGATGGAGATAATGACATTAGATAATATTACTGGATGGAGATAATGACATTAGATAATATTACTGGATGGATAATGACATTAGATAATATTACTGGATGGAGATAATGACATTAGATAATATTACTGGATGGGGATAATGACATTAGATAATATTACTGGATGGAGGATAATGACATTAGATAATATTACTGGATGGGGATAATGACATTAGATAATATTACTGGATGGATAATGACATTAGATAATATTACTGGATGGGGATAATGACATTAGATAATATTACTGGATGGATAATGACATTAGATAATATTACTGGATGGAGATAATGACATTAGATAATATTACTGGATGGAGATAATGACATTAGATAATATTACTGGATGGGGGATAATGACATTAGATAATATTACTGGATGGGGATAATGACATTAGATAATATTACTGGATGGGGATAATGACATTAGATAATATTACTGGATGGAGGATAATGACATTAGATAATATTACTGGATGGAGATAATGACATTAGATAATATTACTGGATGGGGGATAATGACATTAGATAATATTACTGGATGGGGATAATGACATTAGATAATATTACTGGATGGGGGATAATGACATTAGATAATATTACTGGATGGAGATAATGACATTAGATAATATTACTGGATGGGGATAATGACATTAGATAATATTACTGGATGGGGATAATGACATTAGATAATATTACTGGATGGAGGATAATGACATTAGATAATATTACTGGATGGAGATAATGACATTAGATAATATTACTGGATGGAGATAATGACATTAGATAATATTACTGGATGGGGATAATGATATTAGATAATATTACTGGATGAGGATAATGACATTAGATAATATTACTGGATGGAGATAATGACATTAGATAATATTACTGGATGGATAATGACATTAGATAATATTACTGGATGGATAATGACATTAGATAATATTACTGGATGGATAATGACATTAGATAATATTACTGGATGGAGGATAATGACATTAGATAATATTACTGGATGGGGGATAATGACATTAGATAATATTACTGGATGGAGATAATGACATTAGATAATATTACTGGATGGAGATAATGACATTAGATAATATTACTGGATGGATAATGACATTAGATAATATTACTGGATGGAGATAATGACATTAGATAATATTACTGGATGGATAATGACATTAGATAATATTACTGGATGGATAATGACATTAGATAATATTACTGGATGGAGGATAATGACATTAGATAATATTACTGGATGGGGGATAATGACATTAGATAATATTACTGGATGGAGATAATGACATTAGATAATATTACTGGATGGAGATAATGACATTAGATAATATTACTGGATGGAGATAATGACATTAGATAATATTACTGGATGGAGATAATGACATTAGATAATATTACTGGATGGTGATAATGACATTAGATAATATTACTGGATGGAGGATAATGACATTAGATAATATTACTGGATGGAGGATAATGACATTAGATAATATTACTGGATGGGGATAATGACATTAGATAATATTACTGGATGGAGATAATGACATTAGATAATATTACTGGATGGGGATAATGACATTAGATAATATTACTGGATGGGGATAATGACATTAGATAATATTACTGGATGGAGATAATGACATTAGATAATATTACTGGATGGGGATAATGACATTAGATAATATTACTGGATGGAGATAATGACATTAGATAATATTACTGGATGGAGGATAATGACATTAGATAATATTACTGGATGGAGGATAATGACATTAGATAATATTACTGGATGGAGATAATGACATTAGATAATATTACTGGATGGAGATAATGACATTAGATAATATTACTGGATGGGGATAATGACATTAGATAATATTACTGGATGGAGATAATGACATTAGATAATATTACTGGATGGGATAATGACATTAGATAATATTACTGGATGGGGATAATGACATTAGATAATATTACTGGATGGATAATGACATTAGATAATATTACTGGATGGAGATAATGACATTAGATAATATTACTGGATGGATAATGACATTAGATAATATTACTGGATGGAGATAATGACATTAGATAATATTACTGGATGGATAATGACATTAGATAATATTACTGGATGGAGATAATGACATTAGATAATATTACTGGATGGAGATAATGACATTAGATAATATTACTGGATGGAGATAATGACATTAGATAATATTACTGGATGGATAATGACATTAGATAATATTACTGGATGGGGATAATGACATTAGATAATATTACTGGATGGATAATGACATTAGATAATATTACTGGATGGAGGATAATGACATTAGATAATATTACTGGATGGATAATGACATTAGATAATATTACTGGATGGAGGATAATGACATTAGATAATATTACTGGATGGATAATGACATTAGATAATATTACTGGATGGGGGATAATGACATTAGATAATATTACTGGATGGATAATGACATTAGATAATATTACTGGATGGAGATAATGACATTAGATAATATTACTGGATGGATAATGACATTAGATAATATTACTGGATGGAGATAATGACATTAGATAATATTACTGGATGGATAATGACATTAGATAATATTACTGGATGGAGATAATGACATTAGATAATATTACTGGATGGAGATAATGACATTAGATAATATTACTGGATGGAGATAATGACATTAGATAATATTACTGGATGGATAATGACATTAGATAATATTACTGGATGGGATAATGACATTAGATAATATTACTGGATGGGGATAATGACATTAGATAATATTACTGGATGGAGGATAATGACATTAGATAATATTACTGGATGGGATAATGACATTAGATAATATTACTGGATGGGGATAATGACATTAGATAATATTACTGGATGGGGATAATGACATTAGATAATATTACTGGATGGATAATGACATTAGATAATATTACTGGATGGGGATAATGACATTAGATAATATTACTGGATGGAGATAATGACATTAGATAATATTACTGGATGGAGATAATGACATTAGATAATATTACTGGATGGAGATAATGACATTAGATAATATTACTGGATGGATAATGACATTAGATAATATTACTGGATGGGGATAATGACATTAGATAATATTACTGGATGGATAATGACATTAGATAATATTACTGGATGGAGGATAATGACATTAGATAATATTACTGGATGGGGATAATGACATTAGATAATATTACTGGATGGATAATGACATTAGATAATATTACTGGATGGAGATAATGACATTAGATAATATTACTGGATGGATAATGACATTAGATAATATTACTGGATGGATAATGACATTAGATAATATTACTGGATGAGGATAATGACATTAGATAATATTACTGGATGGGGATAATGACATTAGATAATATTACTGGATGGATAATGACATTAGATAATATTACTGGATGGAGATAATGACATTAGATAATATTACTGGATGGATAATGACATTAGATAATATTACTGGATGGAGGATAATGACATTAGATAATATTACTGGATGGAGATAATGACATTAGATAATATTACTGGATGGATAATGACATTAGATAATATTACTGGATGGATAATGACATTAGATAATATTACTGGATGGAGATAATGACATTAGATAATATTACTGGATGGGGATAATGACATTAGATAATATTACTGGATGGAGGATAATGACATTAGATAATATTACTGGATGGGGATAATGACATTAGATAATATTACTGGATGGAGGATAATGACATTAGATAATATTACTGGATGGAGATAATGACATTAGATAATATTACTGGATGGATAATGACATTAGATAATATTACTGGATGGATAATGACATTAGATAATATTACTGGATGAGGATAATGACATTAGATAATATTACTGGATGGAGATAATGACATTAGATAATATTACTGGATGGAGATAATGACATTAGATAATATTACTGGATGGATAATGACATTAGATAATATTACTGGATGGATAATGACATTAGATAATATTACTGGATGAGGATAATGACATTAGATAATATTACTGGATGGGGATAATGACATTAGATAATATTACTGGATGGAGATAATGACATTAGATAATATTACTGGATGGGGATAATGACATTAGATAATATTACTGGATGGAGGATAATGACATTAGATAATATTACTGGATGGGGATAATGACATTAGATAATATTACTGGATGGGGATAATGACATTAGATAATATTACTGGATGGATAATGACATTAGATAATATTACTGGATGGGGATAATGACATTAGATAATATTACTGGATGGGGATAATGACATTAGATAATATTACTGGATGGATAATGACATTAGATAATATTACTGGATGGGGATAATGACATTAGATAATATTACTGGATGGAGGATAATGACATTAGATAATATTACTGGATGGAGGATAATGACATTAGATAATATTACTGGATGGGGATAATGACATTAGATAATATTACTGGATGGAGATAATGACATTAGATAATATTACTGGATGGAGATAATGACATTAGATAATATTACTGGATGGATAATGACATTAGATAATATTACTGGATGGAGGATAATGACATTAGATAATATTACTGGATGGAGGATAATGACATTAGATAATATTACTGGATGGGAGATAATGACATTAGATAATATTACTGGATGGGGATAATGACATTAGATAATATTACTGGATGGAGATAATGACATTAGATAATATTACTGGATGGATAATGACATTAGATAATATTACTGGATGGGAGATAATGACATTAGATAATATTACTAGATGGAGATAATGACATTAGATAATATTACTGGATGGAGATAATGACATTAGATAATATTACTGGATGGGGATAATGACATTAGATAATATTACTGGATGGAGATAATGACATTAGATAATATTACTGGATGGAGGATAATGACATTAGATAATATTACTGGATGGGGATAATGACATTAGATAATATTACTGGATGGATAATGACATTAGATAATATTACTGGATGGGGATAATGACATTAGATAATATTACTGGATGGATAATGACATTAGATAATATTACTGGATGGATAATGACATTAGATAATATTACTGGATGGGGGATAATGACATTAGATAATATTACTGGATGGATAATGACATTAGATAATATTACTGGATGGGGATAATGACATTAGATAATATTACTGGATGGATAATGACATTAGATAATATTACTGGATGGATAATGACATTAGATAATATTACTGGATGGAGATAATGACATTAGATAATATTACTGGATGGATAATGACATTAGATAATATTACTGGATGGAGATAATGACATTAGATAATATTACTGGATGGATAATGACATTAGATAATATTACTGGATGGGGATAATGACATTAGATAATATTACTGGATGGATAATGACATTAGATAATATTACTGGATGGATAATGACATTAGATAATATTACTGGATGGGGGATAATGACATTAGATAATATTACTGGATGGATAATGACATTAGATAATATTACTGGATGGGGATAATGACATTAGATAATATTACTGGATGGATAATGACATTAGATAATATTACTGGATGGATAATGACATTAGATAATATTACTGGATGGATAATGACATTAGATAATATTACTGGATGGATAATGACATTAGATAATATTACTGGATGGGGATAATGACATTAGATAATATTACTGGATGGATAATGACATTAGATAATATTACTGGATGGGGATAATGACATTAGATAATATTACTGGATGGATAATGACATTAGATAATATTACTGGATGGATAATGACATTAGATAATATTACTGGATGGAGATAATGACATTAGATAATATTACTGGATGGATAATGACATTAGATAATATTACTGGATGGATAATGACATTAGATAATATTACTGGATGGGGGATAATGACATTAGATAATATTACTGGATGGAGATAATGACATTAGATAATATTACTGGATGGGAGATAATGACATTAGATAATATTACTGGATGGGGATAATGACATTAGATAATATTACTGGATGGGGATAATGACATTAGATAATATTACTGGATGGGGATAATGACATTAGATAATATTACTGGATGGGGATAATGACATTAGATAATATTACTGGATGGATAATGACATTAGATAATATTACTGGATGGAGATAATGACATTAGATAATATTACTGGATGGGGGATAATGACATTAGATAATATTACTGGATGGATAATGACATTAGATAATATTACTGGATGGGGATAATGACATTAGATAATATTACTGGATGGAGATAATGACATTAGATAATATTACTGGATGGAGATAATGACATTAGATAATATTACTGGATGGAGATAATGACATTAGATAATATTACTGGATGGAGATAATGACATTAGATAATATTACTGGATGGAGATAATGACATTAGATAATATTACTGGATGGAGATAATGACATTAGATAATATTACTGGATGGAGGATAATGACATTAGATAATATTACTGGATGGAGATAATGACATTAGATAATATTACTGGATGGGGGATAATGACATTAGATAATATTACTGGATGGAGGATAATGACATTAGATAATATTACTGGATGGGGATAATGACATTAGATAATATTACTGGATGGGGATAATGACATTAGATAATATTACTGGATGGAGATAATGACATTAGATAATATTACTGGATGGAGATAATGACATTAGATAATATTACTGGATGGATAATGACATTAGATAATATTACTGGATGGATAATGACATTAGATAATATTACTGGATGGGGATAATGACATTAGATAATATTACTGGATGGAGATAATGACATTAGATAATATTACTGGATGGAGATAATGACATTAGATAATATTACTGGATGGAGATAATGACATTAGATAATATTACTGGATGGGGATAATGACATTAGATAATATTACTGGATGGAGATAATGACATTAGATAATATTACTGGATGGAGATAATGACATTAGATAATATTACTGGATGGAGGATAATGACATTAGATAATATTACTGGATGGAGATAATGACATTAGATAATATTACTGGATGGAGATAATGACATTAGATAATATTACTGGATGGAGATAATGACATTAGATAATATTACTGGATGGGGATAATGACATTAGATAATATTACTGGATGGAGATAATGACATTAGATAATATTACTGGATGGAGATAATGACATTAGATAATATTACTGGATGGAGGATAATGACATTAGATAATATTACTGGATGGAGATAATGACATTAGATAATATTACTGGATGGAGATAATGACATTAGATAATATTACTGGATGGAGATAATGACATTAGATAATATTACTGGATGGAGATAATGACATTAGATAATATTACTGGATGGGGATAATGACATTAGATAATATTACTGGATGGAGATAATGACATTAGATAATATTACTGGATGGAGATAATGACATTAGATAATATTACTGGATGGAGATAATGACATTAGATAATATTACTGGATGGGGATAATGACATTAGATAATATTACTGGATGGAGATAATGACATTAGATAATATTACTGGATGGAGATAATGACATTAGATAATATTACTGGATGGAGGATAATGACATTAGATAATATTACTGGATGGAGATAATGACATTAGATAATATTACTGGATGGAGATAATGACATTAGATAATATTACTGGATGGAGATAATGACATTAGATAATATTACTGGATGGAGGATAATGACATTAGATAATATTACTGGATGGAGGATAATGACATTAGATAATATTACTGGATGGAGATAATGACATTAGATAATATTACTGGATGGAGATAATGACATTAGATAATATTACTGGATGGAGATAATGACATTAGATAATATTACTGGATGGAGATAATGACATTAGATAATATTACTGGATGGATAATGACATTAGATAATATTACTGGATGGAGATAATGACATTAGATAATATTACTGGATGGAGATAATGACATTAGATAATATTACTGGATGGATAATGACATTAGATAATATTACTGGATGGAGATAATGACATTAGATAATATTACTGGATGGATAATGACATTAGATAATATTACTGGATGGAGGATAATGACATTAGATAATATTACTGGATGGAGGATAATGACATTAGATAATATTACTGGATGGAGATAATGACATTAGATAATATTACTGGATGGATAATGACATTAGATAATATTACTGGATGGAGATAATGACATTAGATAATATTACTGGATGGATAATGACATTAGATAATATTACTGGATGGGGATAATGACATTAGATAATATTACTGGATGGAGATAATGACATTAGATAATATTACTGGATGGAGATAATGAGATTAGATAATATTACTGGATGGAGATAATGACATTAGATAATATTACTGGATGGATAATGACATTAGATAATATTCTGTTAATATTCTATTAATGATAATATAATATAAGCTTATGGCAGAGAAGCCACAGATCCCTCCAGAGACGCTGCAGCATCATCCTGCAGCAGGTGGTGTCACTGCACCGGGAGAAGCTTATGGGAGAGCGATGGCAGAGAAGCCACAGACCCCTCCAGAGACGCAGCATCATCATCCTGCAGCAGGTGGTGTCACTGCACCGGGAAAAGCTTATGGGAGAGCGATGGCAGAGAAGCCACAGACCCCTCCAGAGATGCTGCAGCAGCATCATCCTGCAGCAGGTGGTGTCACTGTGCACCGGGAGAGGCTTATGGGAGAGCGATGCCAGAGAAGCCACAGATCCCTCCAGAGACGCTGCAGCATCATCCTGCAGCAGGTGGTGTCACTGTGCACCGGGAGAAGCTTATGGGAGAGCGATGCCAGAGGATCCACAGACCCCTCCAGAGACGCAGCATCATCATCCTGCAGCAGGTGGTGTCACTGCACCGGGAAAAGCTTATGGGAGAGCGATGGCAGAGAAGCCACAGACCCCTCCAGAGACGCTGCAGCATCATCCTGCAGCAGGTGGTGTCACTGTGCACCGGGAGAATCTTATGGGAGAGCGATGCCAGAGAAGCCACAGACCCCTCCAGAGACGCTGCAGCAGCATCATCCTGCAGCAGGTGGTGTCACTGTGCACCGGGAGAATCTTATGGGAGAGCGATGCCAGAGAAGCCACAGATCCCTCCAGAGACGCTGCAGCATCATCCTGCAGCAGGTGGTGTCACTGTGCACCGGGAGAAGCTTATGGGAGAGCGATGCCAGAGAAGCCACAGACCCCTCCAGAGACGCTGCAGCATCATCCTGCAGCAGGTGGTGTCAACTGCACCGGGAGAAGCTTATGGGAGAGCGATGCCAGAGGATCCACAGACCCCTCCAGAGACGCTGCAGCATCATCCTGCAGCAGGGGGTGTCACTGTGCACCGGGAGAGGCTTATGGGAGAGCGATGCCAGAGGATCCACAGACCCCTCCAGAGACGCTGCAGCATCATCCTGCAGCAGGGGGTGTCACTGTGCACCGGGAGAGGCTTATGGGAGAGCGATGCCAGAGAAGCCACAGATCCCTCCAGAGACGCTGCAGCATCATCCTGCAGCAGGGGGTGTCACTGTGCACCGGGAGAAGCCACAGAGGCGCCTGAGGGGTGCAGAAGAAGGTCCTGTGCACTGATGAAACACGGGTTGAGATGTTTGGTTGTTCTGCACGGCGGCCATAAACCTCTTCTACCCCCTGTAAGATCTGGTGGAGGTCCCAGCATGCTTTGGGGCTGTGGCCAGTGTTGCGGGTGGCAGGGATTCCTCACAGTATCAGCAGATCCTTGAGAATAATGTTCCGGAATCACTGGGGAAGCCGACCGAATATCATGGAACAGCCGTGGGATGAAGCGCTGTCCAGGATCGGCCACTGGAAAAGACTTTCATCCCAGATCTCAGGAAAAGTGACAGGAGGCAAAAAGAGGATCTGCTAAATGTTGTCACCCAGACTTTCACCCGACACATGATGAGGGTGCACAGACTATTACACCCGGCACATGATGAGGGTGCACAGACTATTACACCCGGCACATGATGAGGGTGCACAGACTATTACACCCGTCACATCCGGCACATGATGAGGGTGCACAGACTATTACACCCGTCACATCCGGCACATGATGAGGGTGCACAGACTATTACACCTGTCACATCCGGCACATGATGAGGGTGCACAGACTATTACACCCGTCACATGATGAGGGTGCACAGACTATTACACCCGTCACATGATAAGGGTGCACAGACTATTACACCTGTCACATCCGGCACATGATGAGGGTGCACAGACTATTACACCCGTCACATCCAGCACATGATGAGGGTGCACAGACTATTACACCCGTCACATCCGGCACATGATAAGGGTGCACAGACTATGACACCTGTCACATCCGGCACATGATGATGGTGCACAGACTATTACACCTGTCACATCCGGCACATGATGAGGGTGCACAGACAATTACACCCGGCACATGATGAGGGTGCACAGACTATTACACCCGTCACATCCGGCACATGATAAGGGTGCACAGACTATGACACCTGTCACATCCGGCACATGATGATGGTGCACAGACTATGACACCTGTCACATCCGGCACATGATGAGGGTGCACAGACTATGACACCTGTCACATCCGGCACATGATGAGGGTGCACAGACTATTACACCCGTCACATCCGGCACATGATGAGGGTGCACAGACTATTACACCCGTCACATCCGGCACATGATGAGGGTGCACAGACTATTACACCCGTCACATCCGGCACATGATGAGGGTGCACAGACTATTACACCCGTCACATGATGAGGGTGCACAGACTATTACACCCGTCACATGATGAGGGTGCACAGACTATTACACCCGTCACATGATGAGGGTGCACAGACTATTACACCTGTCACATCCGGCACATGATGAGGGTGCACAGACTATTACACCCGTCACATCCAGCACATGATGAGGGTGCACAGACTATTACACCCGTCACATCCGGCACATGATAAGGGTGCACAGACTATGACACCTGTCACATCCGGCACATGATGATGGTGCACAGACTATTACACCTGTCACATCCGGCACATGATGAGGGTGCACAGACAATTACACCCGGCACATGATGAGGGTGCACAGACTATTACACCCGTCACATCCGGCACATGATAAGGGTGCACAGACTATGACACCTGTCACATCCGGCACATGATGATGGTGCACAGACTATGACACCTGTCACATCCGGCACATGATGAGGGTGCACAGACTATGACACCTGTCACATCCGGCACATGATGAGGGTGCACAGACTATTACACCCGTCACATCCGGCACATGATGAGGGTGCACAGACTATTACACCCGTCACATCCGGCACATGATGAGGGTGCACAGACTATTACACCCGTCACATCCGGCACATGATGAGGGTGCACAGACTATTACACCCGTCACATGATGAGGGTGCACAGACTATTACACCCGTCACATGATGAGGGTGCACAGACTATTACACCCGTCACATGATGAGGGTGCACAGACTATTACACCCGTCACATGATGAGGGTGCACAGACTATTACACTTGTCACATGATGAGGGTGCACAGACTATTACACCCGTCACATCCGGCACATGATGAGGGTGCACAGACTATTACACCTGTCACATCCGGCACATGATGAGGGTGCACAGACTATTACACCCGTCACACGATAAGGGTGCACAGACTATTACACCCATCACATCCGGCACATGATAAGGGTGCACAGACTATTACACCCATCCCATCATGAGGGTGCACAGACTATTACACCCATCACATCCGGCACATGATAAGGGTGCACAGACTATTACACCCATCACATCCGGCACATGATGAGGGTGCACAGACTATTACACCCATCACATCCGGCACATGATGAGGGTGCACAGACTATTACACCTGTCACATCCGGCACATGATGAGGGTGCACAGACTATTACACCCGTCACATCCGGCACATCATGAGGGTGCACAGACTATTACACCCGTCACATGATGAGGGTGCACAGACTATTACACCTGTCACATCCGGCACATGATGAGGGTGCACAGACTATTACACCCGTCACATCCGGCACATGATGAGGGTGCACAGACTATTACACCCGTCACATGATAAGGGTGCACAGACTATTACACCCATCACATCCGGCACATGATAAGGGTGCACAGACTATTACACCCATCACATCATGAGGGTGCACAGACTATTACACCCATCACATCCGGCACATGATAAGGGTGCACAGACTATTACACCCATCACATCCGGCACATGATGAGGGTGCACAGACTATTACACCCGTCACATGATGAGGGTGCACAGACTATTACACCTGTCACATCCGGCACATGATGAGGGTGCACAGACTATTACACCCGTCACATCCGGCACATCATGAGGGTGCAGAGACTATTACACCCGTCACATGATGAGGGTGCACAGACTATTACACCTGTCACATCCGGCACATGATGAGGGTGCACAGACTATTACACCTGTCACATCCGGCACATGATGAGGGTGCACAGACTATTACACCCGTCACATCCGGCACATCATGAGGGTGCAGAGACTATTACACCCGTCACATGATGAGGGTGCACAGACTATTACACCCGTCACATCCGGCACATGATGAGGGTGCACATCCTTTTGCATACACCGGTCACATGTTGTTATTGCACATTTTCTCTAAGTACAATAAACCTCGTTTCAGGCCTGAAATATTCCTGTGTCCATCAGTTATTACAAATTACACTGAAAGATTCTGCAAAAACCCAAATTTTGATAACTAAAAATGATTGAGATTAATCTCCCATATTAGTGTATCATCACCCCCATCATCCTACTGCCCCTTCACAACACAGGAAACCGGCCGCCGCATGGGAGAAAATATTCTTTATTTTTCAGAAAAAAAAGGGCAAAACAAAATAAGTTGCATGAGGTTTTTTGGGATGAAAAAAAAAAACAAAAAAAAACCTAAAACAAAAATAAAGCGAGGGACATAATTTTTAATTTTCTTTTGTAACATAGAGGAATAATAATCCGCCGACCATTGTCAGCTGCTCTGCGGCGCCCCCATTATCAGGGACCTACCCCGGACATATTATAAATAGGAGGGGCCTCAGGGGTTGCGGGAGGCGGAGCTCCCCTCGCTCTGGGAATCTCCTTCTCGGGTCTGGGGTCTGTCCCAGGATCTTGGAGTCCAGTGTGAAGAGTCGCGATTCACCCCCTGAAAACAAAGAAAAACGCATTTTCATACAATAGGTTAAGGGGTTGTCCAGGATTTGAATAAAGCGCCTCCCATGACCGTGGTCAGTGCCGGTATTGCAGCTCAGTTGCACGGAGATGCATGGAGCCAAGGTGCAATACCAAGCCCCACCCAGAACGAGCAGCCATGTTTTTACCCCTCCGGACAACCCCTTTAATATAAGCTAGGTAATAGGAAAGCGAGCAGGCCGCTCTGTTTTCTGTGGTCAGACCAAGTTACTGCAGATCCTTTTATGTGAACAGGCTGCAATGACTCGTTCCAGCCACCACACAGAGAATGGCGCTGTCTGGGCAGAGGACTTACCTGCTGATAGACCTCAAAGCGCTGGGCTCTGGCAGCTCCATAACTTGTATGAGGAGGTTTTACCCTGAATAGATGGAGAGGACGATGTAGTGATAGAACAATGACCCCCATCATCCCTCCTCCACTCCGCGGCACTCACCTTCCTCCGGACCCAGGGACAGACGCTCCGCTTCTCCTCGGATCTTCCTGCGGCTTCATGTCGAGTGAATGTGCAGGATACTGGAGACACAGAAGGTGGGAGATATGAGACATCTGCCCTGGAGTCCTGGCTCCACCTACCTCCGGGCGCTACTTACCTCCCCCCTGACGTGTGGTGAGAGCGTGCGGCCCGTGGCGGAGAGCTGGTGGAGCGGCTGCAGCGTCTGACCTACAGGGACGAGCGCAGGCTGTGCCGCTGCCGAAGACATGGATCCAAAACCCATCACCGGGAGCTGAGCATCCGCCATGGAGAGAAGAACCTGACAGCGCAGAAAGGGTTAAGAAAGAGGAACAGACTACAAACCAGCGACAATGTGCACTTACCTGCTGGGTGGGGGCTGCCGCCAGGTAAGTGCTCTGTCCAGCCGGATGTAGAGGAGCCGAGTAATAGTCGGACGCAGGAGCCAAGTCTTGTCTGACCTGGGGGGAGAACCTCCGCATTATCAGACAAAGGAAAAATCCAACGGGAAGACGGGACCGAACCTCATCCTCCCCATGTGACCCCACGTGCCTAATGCCCCCCACGTGCCTAATGCCCCCCACGTGCCTAATGCCCCCCACGGATCTGCCCCACAATCCTCTGCAGAAAGAACCGGAAAAAGGGTCCGGAACAAGCGCAAGCCAGGAAGAGAAAGACCAGCGGACCGAGCGCTCTACTAAGCGTCGCCCGTGCACCGAGCGCTCTACTAAGCGTCGCCCGTGCACCGAGCGCTCTACTAAGCGTCGCCCGTGCACCGAGCGCTCTACTAAGCGTCGCCCGTGCACCGAGCGCTCTACTAAGCGTCGCCCGTGCACCGAGCGCTCTACTAAGCGTCGCCCGTGCACCGAGCGCTCTACTAAGCGTCGCCCGTGCACCGAGCGCTCTACTAAGCGTCGCCCGTGCACCGAGCGCTCTACTAAGCGTCGCCCGTGCACCGAGCGCTCTACTAAGCGTCGCCCGTGGACCGAGCGCTCTACTAAGCGTCGCCCGTGGACCGAGCGCTCTACTAAGCGTCGCCCGTGGACCGAGCGCTCTACTAAGCGTCGCCCGTGGACCGAGCGCTCTACTAAGCGTCGCCCGTGGACCGAGCGCTCTACTAAGCGTCGCCCGTGGACCGAGCGCTCTACTAAGCGTCGCCCGTGGACCGAGCGCTCTACTAAGCGTCGCCCGTGGACCGAGCGCTCTACTAAGCGTCGCCCGTGGACCGAGCGCTCTACTAAGCGTCGCCCGTGGACCGAGCGCTCTACTAAGCGTCGCCCGTGGACCGAGCGCTCTACTAAGCGTCGCCCGTGGACCGACCGCTCTACTAAGCGTCGCCCGTGGACCGAGCGCTCTACTAAGCGTCGCCCGTGGACCGAGCGCTCTACTAAGCGTCACCTGTGGACCGAGCACTCTACTAAGCGTCACCAATGGACCGAGCGCTCTACTAAGCGTCACCTGTGGACCGAGCACTCTACTAAGCGTCACCAATGGACCGAGCGCTCTACTAAGCGTCACCCGTGGACCGAGCGCTCTACTAAGCGTCACCTATAGCAACAGCCAAAACCCGAGAGACCCCCGAACACTAAGAGATAATCCCCCCATTTACACCCCAAAATGTTACAATGAATGTGTCACTAGTCTGAGACCATTGTTTGCCATCACTGATGAGACTCTACACCCCCAGCGCTGCGGAGAAATACTGGACCCCAATATCGTATCGTATCTTACTCCCCCTACAGGCAGATCCCCGGCAGTGCAGGACGTGACGCCCGCTCCCCCTACAGGCGGGTCCCGGCAGTGCAGGACGTGACCCCCGCTCCCCCTACAGGCAGATCCCCGGCAGTGCAGGACGTGACGCCCGCTCCCCCTACAGGCGGGTCCCCGGCAGTGCAGGACGTGACGTCCGCTCCCCCCTACAGGCAGATCCCCGGCAGTGCAGGACGTGACGCCCGCTCCCCCCTACAGGCAGATCCCCGGCAGTGCAGGACGTGACGCCCGCTCCCCCTACAGGCAGATCCCCGGCAGTGCAGGACGTGACGCCCGCTCCCCCCTACAGGCAGATCCCCGGCAGTGCAGGACGTGACGCCCGCTCCCCCCTACAGGCAGATCCCCGGCAGTGCAGGACGTGACGCCCGCTCCCCCTACAGGCGGATCCCCGGCAGTGCAGCACGTGACGCCGGCTCCCCCTACAGGCAGATCCCCGGCAGTGCAGGACGTGACGCCCGCTCCCCCTACAGGCAGATCCCCGGCAGTGCAGGACGTGACGCCCGCTCCCCCTACAGGCAGATCCCCGGCAGTGCAGTACGTGACGCCCGCTCCCCCTACTGGCAGATCCCCGGCAGTGCAGGACGTGACGCCCGCTCCCCCTACAGGCAGATCCCCGGCAGTGCAGGACGTGACGCCCGCTCCCCCCTACAGGCAGATCCCCGGCAGTGCAGGACGTGACGTCCGCTCCCCCTACAGGCAGATCCCCGGCAGTGCAGCACGTGACGCCCGCTCCCCCTACAGGCAGATCCCCGGCAGTGCAGCACGTGACGCCCGCTCCCCCTACTGGCAGATCCCCGGCAGTGCAGGACGTGACGCCCGCTCCCCCCCTACAGGCAGATCCCCGGCAGTGCAGGACGTGACACCCGCTCCCCCTACAGGCAGATCCCCGGCAGTGCAGGACGTGACGCCCGCTCCCCCTACAGGCGGATCCCCGGCAGTGCAGCACGTGACGCCCGCTCCCCCCCTACAGGCAGATCCCCGGCAGTGCAGGACGTGACGCCCGCTCCCCCTACTGGCGGATCCCCGGCAGTGCAGGACGTGACGCCCGCTCCCCCTACAGGCAGATCCCCGGCAGTGCAGGACGTGACGCCCGCTCCCCCCTACAGGCAGATCCCCGGCAGTGCAGGACGTGACGCCCGCTCCCCCTACAGGCGGATCCCCGGCAGTGCAGCACGTGACGCCCACTCCCCCTACAGGCAGATCCCCGGCAGTGCAGTACGTGACGCCCGCTCCCCCTACAGGTAGATCCCCGGCAGTGCAGTACGTGACGCCCGCTCCCCCTACTGGCAGATCCCCGGCAGTGCAGGACGTGACGCCCGCTCCCCCTACTGGCAGATCCCCGGCAGTGCAGGACGTGACGCCCGCTCCCCCTACTGGCAGATCCCCGGCAGTGCAGGACGTGACGCCCGCTCCCCCTACAGGCAGATCCCCGGCAGTGCAGGACGTGACGCCCGCTCCCCCTACTGGCAGATCCCCGGCAGTGCAGGACGTGACGCCCGCTCCCCCTACAGGCAGATCCCTGGCAGTGCAGCACGTGACGCCCGCTCCCCCCCTACAGGCGGATCCCCGGCAGTGCAGGACGTGACGCCCGCTCCCCCTACAGGCGGATCCCCGGCAGTGCAGCACGTGACGCCCGCTCCCCCCCTACAGGCAGATCCCCGGCAGTGCAGGACGTGACGCCCGCTCCCCCTACTGGCAGATCCCCGGCAGTGCAGGACGTGACGCCCGCTCCCCCCCTACACGCAGATCCCCGGCAGTGCAACACATGACGCCCGCTTCCCGGCAATGTACAATGTGACGCCACTCACCTGGAGCATCTGCTGCTGTTGGTCCACACTGACCTGCGGGGGGCAGTAATGGCCGCTGTAGAGGAAGGCCGGGGCCTGGTACAGGAGGCTGCCTGCGGGCATCTTACTCAAGTCACTGAACTCCAGGTACTGGCCCTTCAGGGCGATGCCAGAGAGCAGAGCAGATCCCGGTGATGGTGCCGTGTGCAGATACAGGGGCTGGGACCTGTCACAGAACAAGACCAGGGTCAGGAGAGAGGCGCAGGGGCCAGGAGAGAGGCGCAGGGGCCAGGAGAGAGGCGCAGGGGCCAGGAGAGAGGCGCAGGGGTCAGGAGAGAGGCGCAGACCTGTATGGCTGCAGAGAAGGGGTCCCGGGTCTGTAGCCGCTGCCCGTGCTCGAGACATGGACGTCCACCTGCCACAGATACAAGCAATGGAGACTATGAGTGGGTGCGATGTGACCCTGTCAGGTAAGTGCTTGCCCTCTCTGCGGTCTGTACCTGGTAGTACTGGCTGGGATACAGTCTCCGATCATCTGCGGAGAGAAAGCCGGATGAATACAGAGCGCACACACAGCACATGCATGACACAGCGCCCCCCTCCTGCAGTACCTGGCAGCTGGGATCGCGTCCCCTCCGGGTGCCCGGGGGATATGGCGACCTGCCGAGGGTCCATCTGCGGTTCCACAGCAGCCGTGTTGGGTGGGAGATCCCATGTCTGCTGCGAGGAGCCTGTCTGAGAGATAACAGAGAGTATACACAGAGGGAAGGACAGTGATGAGACCTGGGAGGGGGCAGGGGGGTCCTTACCATGCCGGGGGGCTGCTGGCTACCAGTGGCGTCTCGCACCTGATTGGCGCCATCACACGGCTCCTGTGCAGAATACAAACATTTAGCCAAGATCTGAAGATAAGAAGGGAAGAAGCAGATGAACACTTACCTTAAGACTGGGGGATGGAGATGAGGACGCACCAGGACCTTCAGCTGAAGGCTTCTGGACTCGCTCCATTCCAATCGGATCAGGGGGAAGTGCCGCTAACTACAAGACAAGACGGGATGAGGAATAGCAGAGCAACACAACAAGTCAGACCAGAGAGAAGCCCCGGAGCTCCATTACCACAACGTGTCCGTGCTGCTGCGGGTGCCCCATGGACCCCGATCTGCCCGGCCGCTTCCCTCCTTCAGGCTTCATCCCACCATCGGGGGAGCTGCGCTGACTACAACTGCTGGAGGAGAGCTGCGAGTCACTGCTCAGGTCCACGCCGCTGTCCGACTGACTCATCTGCGGTACAAGGACGGGGATCAATGAGCCGACTGTCCACATCGTTGTGCAACATGCAGCCCCCCCCTCTCTACTCACCTCAGTATTAATGGGGTCCTCGTAGGGATGTAGAGGCTCCATCCACGAGTCCATCGGGTACGAGGCACCCAGCTTTCCCCTGTCATCTGAAGGCAGCGAGGAAAAAAACAGAAACAAACAAGTTGTAAGAGAGGTTTTAGAGAAATCTTATAGATCCAAGACCATCCCCCTGGTCACTGACCGCTCTGCTCCCTGCTCCAGACTCTGGACCTGAGCGACTCTACTTGATGCCCCCGGGTGAAGCGCTGCGCCCACACCCGCGCGCTCATGGACATCCCCCCGTGAGGCGCATCCTACAACAATAAGAGAACAATGAGCTGGAAGGCAGAGAGCCCAGACAAGGAAATGTCCACCACCACATCCACCACTACCTCTCGTGCCCGCCGTGACCGCACGCTTCGCTTCTGTGCCGGAACCACAAAACCTTCAGTAATGGATCCAGCGCAGCCGTCATGGAGGGAGTCTGCAGGAGGAATACAGCAGGTTATAATACAGACACATAGGACCAGGAAGACCCAATGCACAGGAGGAGATGTACTGACCCGGCCCGGGCTGGCAGCGCCCACTAGGAAGCTCCAGGTTCTGTCTGATGGCGATGGCTTTGCCGTGTCTTTGCCCCAGTTCGCTGAGCGCCTGCTGTATCCCCGCAGGATCGCTGTGAATCACCCGGTCCACCCGATACACAGCGTTCGTGTTGGGGGGAGGATGAGGAAGGTGTACGGATGGGGAAGGGCGGTCGTCATTGGTCCTGCCGCTAAGATATAAACATATGGCATAAGGGCGAGACCACACATTGGGGTACCCGCGCCCCGGAGCGTTACTCACCCTCTGTGTCTAGGGGAGGGGAAGCTCCTCTTCTCCCCAGACTTGCCCCCGCCGCCTCGCCCTGGTCTGGGCCCTCCAGGGTGCATGGGTCGCCGGTTCTGTCTCTCCATGACGGGTCTCTGGCTGGAGAAGCTTCTTTTGGACAGATCTTTTCTCTGATCTCTCCCTCCGCTAGTAATGGGCGCCCCGACCACCAATCCACCGTTTTGGACGGGAATGTCGCCCTTCTCCTTCTTGTCGGTGAAGTCGCTGCTTTCAGACGCAGTCTCCCATTCTTCGTTGGCCTGGTCGGAGTTGGCGTTGCAGGGCTCGGGTGACTTGTGCCCTCGTCTGGGTGCCAGGCGCTCCTCCTCAGGTGGTGCTGGACGGGGGTGCTGCTCCTGTATTGGGGTGATCGGCTGTTGGGGAGGCAATGGGACCGATCCATTTCCGACTCTGGCAGCATTCTCTCTCTCCTGCTTCAGTCTTCGGAAACGTGGAGGTTTGTCCTGCTGCTGCGATCGCCCGTGCCGCCTCCTCCTGGGTGGTGGGGGAACCCTCTCATCACTGGGCACAGAGGGGCTCATGTGCAGCACCACCTTCTCATGTTTTCTCTCGGGCTTGTTCAGCTGGGTGGGTAGTGGTGCCGGAGGACCTTGAGATGCTGGTGGCGGCTGCCTGGGTAACGGACTCCAGGTCACAGGGACACTCGATGATCCCCCTCTGCCTCTCCTGGAGGGGACGCCCCTAGGGGTGAAGGTACGCCCCCCTCTCCCAGAGTCACGAACCTTATCATGGTGTCGAGGATTAATATTAGTGGATTCAATGCGATGTTGTTGCTGTGAGGAAAGTCCATTCTTTGCGGCCTCTTTTTCAAAATTGACCGGTTCAGTTTCGCTCCCGGTTTCGGAGCCACGTTGGCGCCTTCTTTTGGGAACCTCTTCATACTCTGAGCCCTCGCTTCTTGTTTCGCTAGCGTTACGATCCCGCTCAGCAAGTCTTAAGCCAGGCTTGTTAATGGCGTTGGCCTCGTCTCTATAGAAAGGACTCTCTCTCCCGTATCCGCCGCGGAACTCCCGACTCCGGCCTCTGCCGCCACGTCCTCGCCCGCTGTACGCCCCACGGAAGCCTCTGCCTCTAGCAAAGTATTCACCTCTGCCACGGCCACGAGATGAGGGGATAAGTGCAGGGGAGCCTCGGGGGTTGCCAAAGACTGTTTCCTTTCTCCTGCGTGAAGGTGACCCCGCTGCCGGCTCCACGTCTCTATTGGAGGGATTTCTCGGTTTTGCCGGTTCAGTTGCAGTCAGTGCAGCTTGACCTGTTTTACCCTCCTGCACCTCTCTGGCACCCGATTCCTCTTTCCTGCCACTCCTCTTGATAGGACCGGCACGTCTATTAGAGGACACCACACTCGGAGATGAAGCTTCTTCGTGCCTCCGGTTTGCTCCCCCAGGTCTAGGTCCCCAGCGCGTCTCGGTCTTGGACTCCCGACGAGGAGGTCTGTGATACTCATTCTTGATGCTCTGTCTTTCAGGCTTGGTCTCCTCTTTGGTGGTTTCTTTCCTGTCCTCCTTGTGCCGTTCCGCTTTGGAGGAGGTATGGGGTTGGGCAGGAGGAGCTGCCGCTTCTCTTCGGAGCAGGACCGGTTCGTCATCTGCTCGGCGCGGCTGCGTTGCAGGAGCGGAGGCCGGGGTGGGTGGAGCAGGTGCAGGATCTGAATGTCTCTGCTCCATCGGCGGCTGCTGGGAGGCCATGTGGTTGCGCTGCGGATGCCAAGAACGCTGCTCGTCTACTGGGTATCGGCGCCCTACAGCACTTTCTTGATAGGCCGTAAAGTTGCCCATGTAAGGTGCCTGCTGCGGTTGCTGGGGAGCCTGGGGGCGGACTGGTGGGGTTTCACTTCTAGGTTTAAAGAGACAGAACACCAATGAGACTTCTGTCATAAACATCTATAACGGAGAGCAGGGGCCGCACTGACCTCAGATCCCGCTCCTGCTCTTCTGTATTCTGCCTCAGAGGACAAGCGTCCGCTGCGCTGTACATCTCTCCACCCCACATTAGTTTGGGATCTGCTGGAGGAGTTCCCCTTTCTCTCATCAGCGGAGCGTGCCGCTCGTAACCATCCGAACCAGAACCCCCACTGTCCGATCGCTCCCGGGACATGAGCCCTAGGAAAAGAACCATAGACAGGTTATGAAAACAAGAGAGGATGAAACTGAGCGACGCTGCAGCCCCCTGACATGCCCTCACCTGTAGGGTGCACACCAGCGGCTGGAGGGTAGTAATCCATTGGCCTCCCCTGCATAATGCGCGGATCAATGAAGGGGGGAACCATCACCCAGCGGGGATCATAGCTGACATGTGGTGGCGGCAGGGGGGCAGCTGCTGGCTGTGGAGTAGGTACAGGGGTGGTCCGGCCCATGGATCCTCCTCCATACAGAGTCTTCTGAGAAGGAGGGGCTGAGGGTGCCTGTTGAGGTGGTGGTCCGCCCGGGGAGGGAGGGGTGGGCTCTCTATTCTGCTGCCACTGTTTCATCAGCTGCTCCTGCATGGGGGTGAATGTTACATTAGGTTTCCCATTTTACATATTTTAACGTGAACCTTTCACCCCTGGTCACATCTGTACATCACAGGGCCCAGTGCAGACCCCTCACCTGCTGCTGACGCTGGAACCGGGGCGGCAAGCTTTTCTGGAACTTGCTGTACCCCCCCC
Source organism: Engystomops pustulosus (assembly GCF_040894005.1). Taxonomy (NCBI): domain Eukaryota; kingdom Metazoa; phylum Chordata; class Amphibia; order Anura; family Leptodactylidae; genus Engystomops; species Engystomops pustulosus. The sequence goes on from NW_027285151.1 coordinate 23,143, forward strand.
CCTGGGAGGGCCCTGTGGCCTGCGGTCGGCTCACGACTGGCACCGGCTCTGGTTTGGGCTCTGGTCTGGGAGGTGGGCTTGGTTCTCCCTTGACCTGAGGGACTTCAGGAGGAGCCGGAGGTGGAGCGGTGACGGGTGGTGGGGGAGATTCAGTCGGGGGAGCCGGCTCTGACACTATATGGAGAGAACCGAAATCTGAGGTCACATAACATGTAGGTAAAAGTAGAAGCTGCTCCCTGCATGTAATATCTACCTGGAGAATGGGGCGGAGGGTCTGCGCACTCGCTGCTCCCGCTCCTCGGACTCCCTGCCGTCTGTTCGGCCTCTTCTGGCGCAGCGCGGCGCTTCATATCCAGGCGCTTGAGCTTCTCTGCACAGGCGGCTCTTCTCTCCTCCTCCATCCTGCGCTCCTCCTCTTCTCTTCTCCTCCTGGCGCGCTCCACAGCTTGGGAGATTTCGGAGGACGACTGCTTCCTCCGCTGACGCCAGGCCTCATCCTCATCTTCCATGGGTGCAGCCGCCGGCGGGGACACGGGCTTATCCTAGAAAGAGGGAATGGAGTCAAACCTAAGCATAGACTCACGGATTCTGCGTCCCTTTTGGTTAACAGGTCGCACAATGTACCTTGATCTCAGGAGTGGGTCCCCGGTGTGCCCTCGGAGCGGCTGTGACAGGCGCCTGCAGGGGCTCTGGAGCCCGGGGGGCCTCGGGCCACGCTGCCTTGACCACCGGAGGCTTCTCCTCAGTAGGGGAAATCTTCCTCGTATCGGTCTCAGTAGTATTTGGAGGAGGGGGCGGCTTTTCAGCGCTGGGAACTTCATTGTCCCTGCAAATATATGGCGAACAGTCAGAAGATATTCACTGCCCTCTACACAAATCATTAACCCTTCCATGAGCCTGGGGCATTCGCACCTTTTATCCTCACTGTCTGTGTCCTTCCCATCCTCATCGTCACTAAACTTCAGTTTTTCAGAGTAATCCACCTCTTCATGTGCTCCTAGGGGGTAAAGCAATGAAGACTGAGGAGGGAACAGGAGACATGGTCCTAGAGGCAGTCACCTAATGATGGGGCTTGTAGTCACTGGGTCACGTCCCTATCAGCCAAGTCTGCTGATGCCAGCCCCACATATGGGGGAAAGCAGTTCTGAAGCAGCTCTGGCAGTAAACACAAGTGACATCTCGTATGATCTTCTCTTGGCGTAGGAGGAAACGCATCCAGGTCTTCTAGCAGGACAGTCACCTCCGCGCACTCTCATGTCGCTCCTGAGAATCTCAGGCCACTTCAATAATATCTGTGGTGAAGCTAAGACATGGAAGGCAACAAGTGAGGGGAGCCACACGCCGCCTCTTAATAGAAACAATTTCTCAGCAATGTCCTTCTTGACAGACAAAAACTCCAGAATTAGTTAAAGAGTAGAAAAAAAACAAAAAAACCTTAAGACTGCTACATGAGACCGGCGCAGCCGAGCCCCCGTCTTACCTCACTATGTTCTTGCCTTGTACCAGAAGTCGTAGGTTCAGAGACATAGTATAAAAGTTGCCTGAAATATTTAGAGGGAGGTCAGGAGCAGTGTGAGAGTGCTGAGAGGAGACTGTCCCCCGAGGGGGAGCCTTTCCATCCTGCCAAGAAAGCCACATAAACCCATGACTAAGGGGCGTCCGCTGCCGCCACCAAGTACCTGCCCATCCTTCATCCGCCTCCTGATCCAGTTCATCAAATTCTTTCAGATCGTCTTGCTTCAGGATGGACGGGCGACTCACCGGTTCCGGCATCCTGGGTGCGGTCTGTGCGGTGCGCGGAAGAGCCAGACGTGGGAACCTGGGGGAGGAGACAGTCGTGTAGCGGTTGCATCTAAAATGCCCAATTATACAGGAAACATGGAGGTCCGTTACCTGGGAGCTTCTGCCCCATGGAAGCGAAAGGCTCCTTGTGGCCCATACGGAGGGGGGAAGGGCAGGTACGGGGGGTACATCTGGATTGGGAGAGATGAGAAGTCTTATTATCGTGCAGACATGTTCCCACTCAGGACAATCCTCTGTCATACTCACAAATGGTGTCAGCATCCCCCGATATGGAGGGAACTGCTGGGGAGCAGGGGGAGGCAGCCCCGGCCGCAGGGCAGGCTCACTGCTGGAGGGGGGCCCCGCCTCAGGGGGGGGCTCGCGGCTCTCACCATCCAGGGAGCCTGGACCAAGTGCCCCCCTCCCACCCCCGTCCCTCCAGCTCGTCGCATCTGAAGGAAACGGAAATGACGGACAATAAAGGACGATTCCACAAGTCACAGACATGGGGAGGAGTCTTACACACAAGGGCGGGGCTTACTCTGGGGGCGGAGGCTTGGTCCGGGCCCATACGACACAGCGCAGGTGTTCTGGTCTTGCCCACTTTTGTCCTGGTCCCCAGCCGCCTGCAGGGTTGGAAATTCCTCTCGAGAGAATGGCGACTGTCGGCTTGATGCCTTTCCACCTGCACGGGAAGACAAGAGGCTGAAGCAATCGCCGGCCGAGCGGCCAATCCTGCCCCGGAGGCGTCCGCTTACCATCTCCTTGTGCTCCATGCGTGGTGCTGGCCTGCGCCCAGGTCTTTACCGCGCCGCCGCCTGCTGGGGGGGGCTGCAGAAGAGAAAGGTCATAAGGGACCCCAACAAATATCACGAGGGTCCTACCGAGCCCACCACCAATTGTGTACAAAGACCAGAGATCCTGCAGAACCTCAACTCTGAGAAGAACCCCAGAACATCACAAGGTCCGAATTTAGTTACAAATTATGGAGGAAAATAAGAACTTGTCACCTACAAACAGGTGTAAGAGGCTCCTAGTGACCCGCAAGCACCCCAGAACCGCGCAGGGGCCCAGAGGCCCGCAAGCACCCCAGAACCGCGCGGGGGCCCAGAGGCCCGCCAGCTCCCGTGCAGTATATAGCCAGCTCCCGTGCAGTATATAGCCAGCTCCCGTGCAGTATATAGCCAGCTCCCGTGCAGTATATAGCCAGCTCCCGTGCAGTATATAGCCAGCTCCCGTGCAGTATATAGCCAGCTCCCGTGCAGTATATAGCCAGCTCCCGTGCAGTATATAGCCAGCTCCCCTGCAGTATATAGCCAGCTCCCCTGCAGTATATAGCCAGCTCCCCTAGAGGAGATGTGCAGGAGAAACGGGCCACAGCCCCCAAACCATCACTGCCCTAGAGGAGATGTACAGGAGGAACGAGCCACAGCCCCCAAACCATCGCTGCCCTAGAGGAGATGTACAGGAGGAACGGGCCACAGCCCCCAAACCATCACTGCCCTAGAGGAGATGTGCAGGAGGAACGAGCCACAGCCCCCAAACCATCACTGCCCTAGAGGAGATGTACAGGAGGAACGAGCCACAGCCCCCAAACCATCACTGCCCTAGAGGAGATGTACAGGAGGAACGGGCCACAGCCCCCAAACCATCACTGCCCTAGAGGAGATGTACAGGAGGAAACGACCACAGCCCCCAAACCATCACTGCCCTAGAGGAGATGTACAGGAGGAAACGACCACAGCCCCCAAACCATCACTGCCCTAGAGGAGATGTACAGGAGGAACAGACCACAGCCCCCAAACCATCACTGCCCTAGAGGAGATGTACAGGAGGAACGGGAGCCCCCAAACCATCACTGCCCTAGAGGAGATGTGCAGGAGGAACGAGCCACAGCCCCCAAACCATCACTGCCCTAGAGGAGATGTGCAGGAGGAACGAGCCACAGCCCCCAAACCATCACTGCCCTAGAGGAGATGTGCAGGAGGAACGAGCCACAGCCCCCAAACCATCACTGCCCTAGAGGAGATGTACAGGAGGAACGGGCCACAGCCCCCAAACCATCACTGCCCTAGAGGAGATGTGCAGGAGGAACGGGCCACAGCCCCCAAACCATCACTGCCCTAGAGGAGATGTACAAGAGGAACGGGTCACAGCCCCCAAACCATCACTGCCCTAGAGGAGATGTGCAGGAGGAACGAGCCACAGCCCCCAAACCATCACTGCCCTAGAGGAGATGTACAGGAGGAACGGGTCACAGCCCCCAAACCATCACTGCCCTAGAGGAGATGTACAGGAGGAACGGGCCACAGCCCCCAAACCGTCACTGCCCTAGAGGAGATGTGCAGGAGGAACGAGCCACAGCCCCCAAACCATCGCTGCCCTAGAGGAGATGTACAGGAGGAACGAGCCACAGCCCCCAAACCATCACTGCCCTAGAGGAGATGTACAGGAGGAACGGGCCACAGCCCCCAAACCATCACTGCCCTAGAGGAGATGTACAGGAGGAACGGGCCACAGCCCCCAAACCATCACTGCCCTAGAGGAGATGTGCAGGAGGAACGGGCCACAGCCCCCAAACCATCACTGCCCTAGAGGAGATGTACAGGAGGAACGGGCCACAGCCCCCAAACCATCACTGCCCTAGAGGAGATGTACAGGAGGAACGGGCCACAGCCCCCAAACCATCACTGCCCTAGAGGAGATGTGCAGGAGGAACGGGCCACAGCCCCCAAACCATCACTGCCCTAGAGGAGATGTACAGGAGGAACGGACCACAGCCCCCAAACCATCACTGCCCTAGAGGAGATGTGCAGGAGGAACGGGCCACAGCCCCCAAACCATCGCTGCCCTAGAGGAGATGTACAGGAGGAACGGGCCACAGCCCCCAAACCATCACTGCCCTAGAGGAGATGTACAGGAGGAACGGGCCACAGCCCCCAAACCATCACTGCCCTAGAGGAGATGTGCAGGAGGAACGAGCCACAGCCCCCAAACCATCGCTGCCCTAGAGGAGATGTACAGGAGGAACGGGCCACAGCCCCCAAACCATCACTGCCCTAGAGGAGATGTGCAGGAGGAACGGGCCACAGCCCCCAAACCATCACTGCCCTAGAGGAGATGTGCAGGAGGAACGGGCCACAGCCCCCAAACCATCACTGCCCTAGAGGAGATGTACAGGAGGAACGGACCACAGCCCCCAAACCATCACTGCCCTAGAGGAGATGTACAGGAGGAACAGCCCCCAAACCATCACTGCCCTAGAGGAGATGTGCAGGAGGAACGGGTCACAGCCCCCAAACCATCACTGCCCTAGAGGAGATGTGCAGGAGGAACGGGTCACAGCCCCCAAACCATCACTGCCCTAGAGGAGATGTGCAGGAGGAACGAGCCACAGCCCCCAAACCATCACTGCCCTAGAGGAGATCTACAGGAGGAACGGGCCACAGCCCCCAAACCATCACTGCCCTAGAGGAGATGTACAGGAGGAACGGGTCACAGCCCCCAAACCATCACTGCCCTAGAGGAGATGTGCAGGAGGAACGGGCCACAGCCCCCAAACCATCACTGCCCTAGAGGAGATGTGCAGGAGGAACGGGCCACAGCCCCCAAACCATCGCTGCCCTAGAGGAGATGTACAGGAGGAACGGGCCACAGCCCCCAAACCATCACTGCCCTAGAGGAGATGTGCAGGAGGAACGGACCACAGCCCCCAAACCATCACTGCCCTAGAGGAGATGTGCAGGAGGAACGAGCCACAGCCCCCAAACCGTCACTGCCCTAGAGGAGATCTACAGGAGGAACGGGCCACAGCCCCCAAACCGTCACTGCCCTAGAGGAGATGTGCAGGAGGAACGGGCCACAGCCCCCAAACCATCACTGCCCTAGAGGAGATCTACAGGAGGAACGGGTCACAGCCCCCAAACCATCACTGCCCTAGAGGAGATGTACAGGAGGAACGGGCCACAGCCCCCAAACCATCACTGCCCTAGAGGAGATGTACAGGAGGAACGGGCCACAGCCCCCAAACCATCACTGCCCTAGAGGAGATGTACAGGAGGAACGGGCCACAGCCCCCAAACCATCACTGCCCTAGAGGAGATGTACAGGAGGAACGGACCACAGCCCCCAAACCATCACTGCCCTAGAGGAGATGTACAGGAGGAACGGGCCACAGCCCCCAAACCATCACTGCCCTAGAGGAGATGTACAGGAGGAACGAGCCACAGCCCCCAAACCATCACTGCCCTAGAGGAGATGTGCAGGAGGAACAGGCCACAGCCCCCAAACCATCACTGCCCTAGAGGAGATGTACAGGAGGAACGGGCCACAGCCCCCAAACCATCACTGCCCTAGAGGAGATGTGCAGGAGGAACGGGCCACAGCCCCCAAACCATCACTGCCCTAGAGGAGATGTGCAGGAGGAACGGGTCACAGCCCCCAAACCATCACTGCCCTAGAGGAGATGTACAGGAGGAACGGGCCACAGCCCCCAAACCGTCACTGCCCTAGAGGAGATGTGCAGGAGGAACGGGCCACAGCCCCCAAACCATCACTGCCCTAGAGGAGATGTGCAGGAGGAACGGGCCACAGCCCCCAAACCGTCACTGCCCTAGAGGAGATCTACAGGAGGAACGGGCCACAGCCCCCAAACCATCACTGCCCTAGAGGAGATGTGCAGGAGGAACGGGCCACAGCCCCCAAACCATCACTGCCCTAGAGGAGATGTGCATGAGGAACGGGCCACAGCCCCCAAACCATCACTGCCCTAGAGGAGATGTACAGGAGGAACGGGCCACAGCCCCCAAACCATCACTGCCCTAGAGGAGATGTGCAGGAGGAACGGGCCACAGCCCCCAAACCGTCACTGCCCTAGAGGAGATGTACAGGAGGAACGGGCCACAGCCCCCAAACCATCACTGCCCTAGAGGAGATGTACAGGAGGAACGGGCCACAGCCCCCAAACCATCACTGCCCTAGAGGAGATGTGCAGGAGGAACGGGCCACAGCCCCCAAACCATCACTGCCCTAGAGGAGATGTGCATGAGGAACGGGCCACAGCCCCCAAACCATCACTGCCCTAGAGGAGATGTACAGGAGGAACGGGCCACAGCCCCCAAACCATCACTGCCCTAGAGGAGATGTGCAGGAGGAACGGGCCACAGCCCCCAAACCATCACTGCCCTAGAGGAGATGTGCAGGAGGAACGGGCCACAGCCCCCAAACCATCACTGCCCTAGAGGAGATGTACAGGAGGAACGGGCCACAGCCCCCAAACCATCACTGCCCTAGAGGAGATGTACAGGAGGAACGGGCCACAGCCCCCAAACCATCACTGCCCTAGAGGAGATGTACAGGAGGAACGGGCCACAGCCCCCAAACCATCACTGCCCTAGAGGAGATGTACAGGAGGTACGGACCACAGCCCCCAAACCATCACTGCCCTAGAGGAGATGTGCAGGAGGAACGAGCCACAGCCCCCAAACCATCACTGCCCTAGAGGAGATGTACAGGAGGAACGGGCCACAGCCCCCAAACCATCACTGCCCTAGAGGAGATCTACAGGAGGAACGAGCCACAGCCCCCAAACCATCACTGCCCTAGAGGAGATGTGCAGGAGGAACGGGCCACAGCCCCCAAACCATCACTGCCCTAGAGGAGATGTACAGGAGGAACGGGCCACAGCCCCCAAACCATCACTGCCCTAGAGGAGATGTGCAGGAGGAACGGGCCACAGCCCCCAAACCATCGCTGCCCTAGAGGAGATGTGCAGGAGGAACGAGCCACAGCCCCCAAACCATCACTGCCCTAGAGGAGATGTGCAGGAGGAACGGGCCACAGCCCCCAAACCATCACTGCCCTAGAGGAGATGTGCAGGAGGAACGAGCCACAGCCCCCAAACCATCACTGCCCTAGAGGAGATGTACAGGAGGAACGGGCCACAGCCCCCAAACCATCACTGCCCTAGAGGAGATGTACAGGAGGAACGGGCCACAGCCCCCAAACCATCACTGCCCTAGAGGAGATGTACAGGAGGAACGGACAACAGCCCCCAAACCATCACTGCCCTAGAGGAGATGTGCAGGAGGAACGGACCACAGCCCCCAAACCATCGCTGCCCTAGAGGAGATGTACAGGAGGAACGAGCCACAGCCCCCAAACCATCACTGCCCTAGAGGAGATGTGCAGGAGGAACGAGCCACAGCCCCCAAACCATCACTGCCCTAGAGGAGATGTGCAGGAGGAACGGGCCACAGCCCCCAAACCATCACTGCCCTAGAGGAGATGTACAGGAGGAACGGGCCACAGCCCCCAAACCATCACTGCCCTAGAGGAGATGTACAGGAGGAACGGGCCACAGCCCCCAAACCATCACTGCCCTAGAGGAGATGTGCAGGAGGAACGGGCCACAGCCCCCAAACCATCACTGCCCTAGAGGAGATGTACAGGAGGAACGGGCCACAGCCCCCAAACCATCACTGCCCTAGAGGAGATGTACAGGAGGAACGAGCCACAGCCCCCAAACCATCACTGCCCTAGAGGAGATGTGCAGGAGGAACGGGCCACAGCCCCCAAATCATCACTGCCCTAGAGGAGATGTGCAGGAGGAACGGGCCACAGCCCCCAAACCATCACTGCCCTAGAGGAGATGTGCAGGAGGAACGGGTCACAGCCCCCAAACCATCACTGCCCTAGAGGAGATGTGCAGGAGGAACGGGCCACAGCCCCCAAACCATCGCTGCCCTAGAGGAGATGTGCAGGAGGAACGAGCCACAGCCCCCCAAACCATAACTGCCCTAGAGGAGATGCACAGGAGGAACGGGTCCCAGCCCCCAAACCATCACTGCCCTAGAGGAGATGTGCAGGAGGAACGGGCCACAGCCCCCAAACCATCACTGCCCTAGAGGAGATGTGCAGGAGGAACGAGCCACAGCCCCCAAACCATCACTGCCCTAGAGGAGATGTACAGGAGGAACGGGAGCCCCCAAACCATCACTGCCCTAGAGGAGATGTACAGGAGGAACGGGTCACAGCCCCCAAACCATCACTGCCCTAGAGGAGATGTGCAGGAGGAACGGGCCACAGTCCCCAAACCATCACTGCCCTAGAGGAGATGTGCAGGAGGAACGGGCCACAGCCCCCAAACCATCACTGCCCTAGAGGAGATGTGCAGGAGGAACGGGCCACAGCCCCCAAACCATCACTGCCCTAGAGGAGATGTACAGGAGGAACGAGCCACAGCCCCCAAACCATCACTGCCCTAGAGGAGATGTACAGGAGGAACGGGCCACAGCCCCCAAACCATCACTGCCCTAGAGGAGATGTGCAGGAGGAACGGGCCACAGCCCCCAAACCATCACTGCCCTAGAGGAGATGTGCAGGAGGAACGGGCCACAGCCCCCAAACCATCACTGCCCTAGAGGAGATGTGCAGGAGGAACGGGCCACAGCCCCCAAACCATCACTGCCCTAGAGGAGATGTGCAGGAGGAACGAGCCACAGCCCCCAAACCATCACTGCCCTAGAGGAGATGTGCAGGAGGAACGAGCCACAGCCCCCAAACCATCACTGCCCTAGAGGAGATGTGCAGGAGGAACGAGCCACAGCCCCCAAACCATCACTGCCCTAGAGGAGATGTACAGGAGGAACGGGTCACAGCCCCCAAACCATCACTGCCCTAGAGGAGATGTGCAGGAGGAACGGGCCACAGCCCCCAAACCATCACTGCCCTAGAGGAGATGTGCAGGAAGAACGGGTCACAGCCCCCAAACCATCACTGCCCTAGAGGAGATCTACAGGAGGAACGGACCACAGCCCCCAAACCATCACTGCCCTAGAGGAGATCTACAGGAGGAACGGACCACAGCCCCCAAACCATCACTGCCCTAGAGGAGATGTACAGGAGGTACGGACCACAGCCCCCAAACCATCACTGCCCTAGAGGAGATGTGCAGGAGGAACGAGCCACAGCCCCCAAACCATCACTGCCCTAGAGGAGATGTACAGGAGGAACGGGCCACAGCCCCCAAACCATCACTGCCCTAGAGGAGATCTACAGGAGGAACGAGCCACAGCCCCCAAACCATCACTGCCCTAGAGGAGATGTGCAGGAGGAACGGGCCACAGCCCCCAAACCATCACTGCCCTAGAGGAGATGTACAGGAGGAACGGGCCACAGCCCCCAAACCATCACTGCCCTAGAGGAGATCTACAGGAGGAACGGGCCAAAGCCCCCAAACCATCGCTGCCCTAGAGGAGATGTACAGGAGGAACGAGCCACAGCCCCCAAACCATCACTGCCCTAGAGGAGATGTACAGGAGGAACGAGCCACAGCCCCCAAACCATCACTGCCCTAGAGGAGATGTACAGGAGGAACGGGCCACAGCCCCCAAACCATCACTGCCCTAGAGGAGATGTGCAGGAGGAACGAGCCACAGCCCCCAAACCATCGCTGCCCTAGAGAAGATGTACAGGAGGAACGGGCCACAGCCCCCAAACCATCACTGCCCTAGAGGAGATGTACAGGAGGAACGGGTCACAGCCCCCAAACCATCGCTGCCCTAGAGGAGATGTACAGGAGGAACGGGCCACAGCCCCCAAACCATCGCTGCCCTAGAGGAGATGTACAGGAGGAACGGACCACAGCCCCCAAACCATCACTGCCCTAGAGGAGATGTACAGGAGGAACGGGCCACAGCCCCCAAACCATCACTGCCCTAGAGGAGATGTACAGGAGGAACGAGCCACAGCCCCCAAACCATCACTGCCCTAGAGGAGATGTGCAGGAGGAACAGGCCACAGCCCCCAAACCATCACTGCCCTAGAGGAGATGTACAGGAGGAACGGGCCACAGCCCCCAAACCATCACTGCCCTAGAGGAGATGTACAGGAGGAACGGGCCACAGCCCCCAAACCATCACTGCCCTAGAGGAGATGTGCAGGAGGAACGGGCCACAGCCCCCAAACCATCACTGCCCTAGAGGAGATGTGCAGGAGGAACGGGCCACAGCCCCCAAACCATCACTGCCCTAGAGGAGATGTACAGGAGGAACGAGCCACAGCCCCCAAACCATCACTGCCCTAGAGGAGATGTACAGGAGGAACGGGCCACAGCCCCCAAACCATCACTGCCCTAGAGGAGATGTGCAGGAGGAACGGGCCACAGCCCCCAAACCATCACTGCCCTAGAGGAGATGTGCAGGAGGAACGGGCCACAGCCCCCAAACCATCACTGCCCTAGAGGAGATGTGCAGGAGGAACGGGCCACAGCCCCCAAACCATCACTGCCCTAGAGGAGATGTGCAGGAGGAACGGGCCACAGCCCCCAAACCATCACTGCCCTAGAGGAGATCTACAGGAGGAACGGGCCACAGCCCCCAAACCATCACTGCCCTAGAGGAGATGTGCAGGAGGAACGGACCACAGCCCCCAAACCATCGCTGCCCTAGAGGAGATGTACAGGAGGAACGGGCCACAGCCCCCAAACCATCACTGCCCTAGAGGAGATGTACAGGAGGAACGGGCCACAGCCCCCAAACCATCACTGCCCTAGAGGAGATGTACAGGAGGAACGGACCACAGCCCCCAAACCATCACTGCCCTAGAGGAGATGTACAGGAGGAACGGGTCACAGCCCCCAAACCATCACTGCCCTAGAGGAGATGTGCAGGAGGAACGGGCCACAGCCCCCAAACCATCACTGCCCTAGAGGAGATGTACAGGAGGAACGAGCCACAGCCCCCAAACCATCGCTTCCCTAGAGGAGATGTACAGGAGGAACGAGCCACAGCCCCCAAACCATCACTGCCCTAGAGGAGATGTGCAGGAGGAACGAGCCACAGCCCCCAAACCATCGCTGCCCTAGAGGAGATGTGCAGGAGGAACGAGCCACAGCCCCCAAACCATCACTGCCCTAGAGGAGATGTGCAGGAGGAACGAGCCACAGCCCCCAAACCGTCACTGCCCTAGAGGAGATGTACAGGAGGAACGGGCCACAGCCCCCAAACCATCACTGCCCTAGAGGAGATGTGCAGGAGGAACGGGCCACAGCCCCCAAACCATCACTGCCCTAGAGGAGATGTGCAGGAGGAACGGGCCACAGCCCCCAAAGCATCACTGCCCTAGAGGAGATGTACAGGAGGAACGGGTCACAGCCCCCAAACCATCGCTGCCCTAGAGGAGATGTACAGGAGGAACGGGCCACAGCCCCCAAACCATCACTGCCCTAGAGGAGATGTACAGGAGGAACGGACCACAGCCCCCAAACCATCACTGCCCTAGAGGAGATGTACAGGAGGAACGGGCCACAGCCCCCAAACCATCACTGCCCTAGAGGAGATGTACAGGAGGAACGAGCCACAGCCCCCAAACCATCACTGCCCTAGAGGAGATGTGCAGGAGGAACAGGCCACAGCCCCCAAACCATCACTGCCCTAGAGGAGATGTACGGGAGGAACGGGCCACAGCCCCCAAACCATCACTGCCCTAGAGGAGATGTACAGGAGGAACGGGCCACAGCCCCCAAACCATCACTGCCCTAGAGGAGATGTACAGGAGGAACGGGCCACAGCCCCCAAACCATCACTGCCCTAGAGGAGATGTGCAGGAGGAACGGACCACAGCCCCCAAACCATCACTGCCCTAGAGGAGATGTACAGGAGGAACGAGCCACAGCCCCCAAACCATCACTGCCCTAGAGGAGATGTACAGGAGGAACGAGCCACAGCCCCCAAACCATCACTGCCCTAGAGGAGATGTACAGGAGGAACGGGCCACAGCCCCCAAACCATCACTGCCCTAGAGGAGATGTGCAGGAGGAACGGGCCACAGCCCCCAAACCATCACTGCCCTAGAGGAGATGTGCAGGAGGAACGGGCCACAGCCCCCAAACCATCACTGCCCTAGAGGAGATGTGCAGGAGGAACGGGCCACAGCCCCCAAACCATCACTGCCCTAGAGGAGATCTACAGGAGGAACGGGCCACAGCCCCCAAACCATCACTGCCCTAGAGGAGATGTGCAGGAGGAACGGACCACAGCCCCCAAACCATCGCTGCCCTAGAGGAGATGTACAGGAGGAACGGGCCACAGCCCCCAAACCATCACTGCCCTAGAGGAGATGTACAGGAGGAACGGGCCACAGCCCCCAAACCATCACTGCCCTAGAGGAGATGTACAGGAGGAACGGACCACAGCCCCCAAACCATCACTGCCCTAGAGGAGATGTGCAGGAGGAACGAGCCACAGCCCCCAAACCATCACTGCCCTAGAGGAGATGTGCAGGAGGAACGGGCCACAGCCCCCAAACCATCACTGCCCTAGAGGAGATGTGCAGGAGGAACGGGCCACAGCCCCCAAACCATCACTGCCCTAGAGGAGATGTGCAGGAGGAACGGGCCACAGCCCCCAAACCATCACTGCCCTAGAGGAGATGTGCAGGAGGAACAGGCCACAGCCTCCAAACCATCACTGCCCTAGAGGAGATGTGCAGGAGGAACGGGTCACAGCCCCCAAACCATCACTGCCCTAGAGGAGATGTACAGGAGGAACGGGCCACAGCCCCCAAACCATCACTGCCCTAGAGGAGATGTACAGGAGGAACGGACCACAGCCCCCAAACCATCACTGCCCTAGAGGAGATGTGCAGGAGGAACGAGCCACAGCCCCCAAACCATCACTGCCCTAGAGGAGATGTACAGGAGGAACGGGCCACAGCCCCCAAACCATCACTGCCCTAGAGGAGATGTACAGGAGGAACGGGCCACAGCCCCCAAACCATCGCTGCCCTAGAGGAGATGTGCAGGAGGAACGGGCCACAGCCCCCAAACCATCGCTGCCCTAGAGGAGATGTGCAGGAGGAACGGGCCACAGCCCCCAAACCATCACTGCCCTAGAGGAGATGTACAGGAGGAACGGGCCACAGCCCCCAAACCATCACTGCCCTAGAGGAGATGTGCAGGAGGAACGGGCCACAGCCCCCAAACCATCACTGCCCTAGAGGAGATGTGCAGGAGGAACGGGCCACAGCCCCCAAACCATCACTGCCCTAGAGGAGATGTACAGGAGGAACGGGCCACAGCCCCCAAACCATCACTGCCCTAGAGGAGATGTGCAGGAGGAATGGACCAGCGTATGAAGATTCGTCATCACCAATGAAATGACGAGTGAATCGGCGCTCACCAAATGTAGTTTTCAGTCTTTATTCGCAGAGCGTCATAACGTAATCCATGATGTAATCGTTGCCGAGGGAACACATGACAACAAGAAGAAAAGGAAGGATCGGACTCGCTGCCAATGACAAAGAAAAATCTACATGGGAGGAGCAGGCGAAACGCACGAGAGCCCGAAATATACAGCGTACCCCGGGCTTGGAAATAGATAATCAGCAGCAACGCAGATTAATAAACAGGGGGAGAGGAGACAATCTACCCCCCTCCCACCCCCTGGATATTCGGGTCAGGAGCCTCCTGTATACACGATCTGGAAATGGAGGTCACAGCAGTCTGAGATCATTGGGGTGATTGAGGCCTCGTCTTCCCATGGCATGCGATGTGCTTTGCCTCCTGGCGGGTACATCCCCATCTCCTCCCGGGGGTCACCCTCTGCCCCTGGACTCCCTCTTGTGTGTTCTATGCCCCTAAATCAAATACAAATACGTTGTGGATCGTAACCGCCTACACGGACACCATAGGATACACACAACCCGCTCCTGCAGGTGATAAAGAGTTCACGTTCCGTTATTTAGCAGGACTACTGAACCTGCGTGACCCCATCTCATGTCCCTTTTTGGGAGCCTCTATCCGTCCCACGTGGCGATTACTGACTGATTGCTGATAATTTTACTCTTCCTTAAAGATGACTCGTCTCTGCATGGTGACTCCTTTTGATGAGCGGCGCCCGTGTTCTCGTGTTTTATTTCTCGCACCTCCTGAGGGTTTGTTTTCACATTTTGAGGTTCCACCTGTCAGGTTATTACAGGTTTCTGATCTTTGAACCTGCACAATTGGTGGCAGACTAAATCCCCCCCCACCTATATGTACGGGGGGTAGCTGTTAGGACCACCCCTCTCACTTACCTCTTGTGGTATTGGGGGGCGCCTCGGCGGGTTTGATGCAGGCGTCTGTGAAGCCGGCGGTGGCTGCGACTCCGGCTGCGCTGCTGGAGAGACATCGGTACTGAGGATGAACAGAGAGGAAGGGGTCAATAGTGAAGAAGGTGCACAAGCTCCTGCATGTCACAGCTGCTGCCTCACCTCTTTGGCTCGGTTGTATCCTGCTTGCTTGCCCATCCTGATCCGTCTTTGGGGACTAGTGAGACGTTGGGGTCATTCCCTTTGTTCTCGGCTTTCAGGCTTGGGAGGTTGGCTGGGGGGGGCATGCGCCTGGCAATAGCGACTTTCCCGAGACTCTGCAGGCCATGGCGAGTAGTGACTGTAGAAGAAGGGGCAGGATTAGAGGCGGCCCGGAGAGCTGAGCGGCGCCCCCCATGGCCCAGCACCCTCACCTGCTGGTTTCTGCACCTCTAAGGACTTGCCCTTGTAGGTATCAAACAGGTTGAGGGACGAGTACTTCTTGCCATCCTTCCCCTTTGCAGTCTGCCCCGGCCGCTCGGACATCGCGGGGGAAGCTCATTGAGTACGATCTGAAAAACATCCGCAATGGGCGAAGTGTAAGTGGAGCATCCGGGGAGCGCGGCCCTGCACCGAACATCACATTATTCATCCGCAATGGGCGGAGTGTAAGCAGAGCGTCCGGGGAGCGCGGCCCCTGCACCGACACCGAACATCACATTATTCATCCGCAATGGGCGGAGTGTAAGCGGAGCGTCCGGGGAGCGCGGCCCCTGCACCGACACCGAACATCACATTATTCATCCGCAATGGGCGAAGTGTAAGCGGAGCATCCGGGGAGCGCGGCCCTGCACCGACACCGAACATCACATTATTCATCCGCAATGGGCGAAGTGTAAGCGGAGCGTCCGGGGAGCGCGGCCCTGCACCGACACCGAACATCACATTATTCATCCGCAATGGGCGAAGTGTAAGCGGAGCATCCGGGGAGCGCGGCCCCTGCACCGAACATCACATTATTCATCCGCAATGGGCGAAGTGTAAGCGGAGCGCCGGGGAGCGCAGCCCCTGCACCGAACATCACATTATTCATCCGCAATGGGCGAAGTGTAAGCGGAGCATCCGGGGAGCGCGGCCCTGCACAGAACATCACATTATTCATCCGCAATGGGCGGAGTGTAAGCGGAGCGTCCGGGGAGCGCGGCCCCTGCACCGACACCGAACATCACATTATTCATCCGCAATGGGCGGAGTGTAAGCGGAGCGTCCGGGGAGCGCGGCCCTGCACCGACACCGAACATCACATTATTCATCCGCAATGGGCGGAGTGTAAGCGAAGCATCCGGGGAGCGCGGCCCCTGCACAGAACATCACATTATTCATCCGCAATGGGCGAAGTGTAAGCGGAGCATCCGGGGAGCGCAGCCCTGCACCGAACATCACAATATTCATCTGCAATGGGCGGAGTGTAAGCGGAGCATCCGGGGAGCGCGGCCCCTGCACCGACACCGAACATCACAATATTCATCTGCAATGGGCGGAGTGTAAGCGGAGCGTCCGGGGAGCGCGGCCCTGCACCGAACATCACATTATTCATCTGCAATGGGCGGAGTGTAAGCGGAGCGTCCGGGGAGCGCGGCCCCTGCACCGAACATCACAATATTCATCCGTAATGGACGAAGTGTAAGCGGAGCGTCCGGGGAGCGCGGCCCTGCACCGACACCGAACATCACATTATTCATCCGCAATGGGCGGAGTGTAAGCAGAGCGTCCGGGGAGCGCGGCCCTGCACCGACACCGAACATCACATTATTCATCCGCAATGGGCGAAGTGTAAGCGGAGCGTCCGGGGAGTGCGGCCCCTGCACCGACACCGAATATCACATTATTCATCCGCAATGGGCCAAGTGTAAGCAGAGCGTCCGGGGAGCGCGGCCCTGCACCGAATATCACATTATTCATCCGCAATGGGCGAAGTGTAAGCGGAGCATCCGGGGAGCGCGGCCCCTGCACCGACACCGAACATCACATTATTCATCCGCAATGGGCGGAGAGTAAGCGGAGCGTCCGGGGAGCGCGGCCCTGCACCGACACCGAATATCACATTATTCATCCGCAATGGGCGAAGTGTAAGCTGAGCGTCCGGGGAGCGCGGCCCCTGCACAGAACATCACATTATTCATCAGCAATGGGCGAAGTGTAAGCTGAGCGTCCGGGGAGCGCAGCCCTGCACCGACACCGAACATCACATTATTCATCCGCAATGGGCGAAGTGTAAGCAGAGCGTCCGGGGAGCGCAGCCCATGCACCGAACATCACATTATTCATCCGCAATGGGCGAAGTGTAAGCAGAGCGTCCGGGGAGCGCGGCCCCTGCACCGAACATCACATTATTCATCCGCAATGGGCGAAGTGTAAGCGGAGCGTCCGGGGAGCGCGGCCCCTGCACAGAACATCACATTATTCATCCGCAATGGGCGAAGTGTAAGCGGAGCGTCCGGGGAGCGCGGCCCCTGCACAGAACATCACATTATTCATCCGCAATGGACGAAGTGTAAGCGGAGCGTCCGGGGAGCGCAGCCCCTGCACCGACACCGAACATCACATTATTCATCCGCAATGGGCGAAGTGTAAGCGGAGCGTCCGGGGAGCGCGGCCCCTGCACAGAACATCACATTATTCATCCGCAATGGACGAAGTGTAAGCGGAGCGTCCGGGGAGCGCAGCCCTGCACCGACACCGAACATCACATTATTCATCCGCAATGGGCGGAGTGTAAGCAGAGCGTCCGGGGAGCGCGGCCCCTGCACCGAACATCACATTATTCATCCGTAATGGGCGGAGTGTAAGCGGAGCGTCCGGGGAGCGCGGCCCCTGCACCGACACTGAACATCACATTATTCATCCGCAATGGGCGGAGTGTAAGCGGAGCGTCCGGGGAGCGCGGCCCTGCACCGACACCGAACATCACATTATTCATCCGCAATGGGCGGAGTGTAAGCGGAGCGTCCGGGGAGCGCGGCCCCTGCACCGAACATCACATTATTCATCCGCAATGGGCGAAGTGTAAGCGGAGCGTCCGGGGAGCGCAGCCCTGCACCGAACATCAAATTATTCATCCGCAATGGGTGGAGTGTAAGCGGAGCGTCTGGGGAGCGCAGCCCTGCACCGACACCGAACATCACATTATTCATCCGCAATGGGTGGAGTGTAAGCGGAGCGTCTGGGGAGCGCAGCCCTGCACCGACACCGAACATCACATTATTCATCCGCAATGGGCGAAGTGTAAGCGGAGCGTCCGGGGAGCGCGGCCCCTGCACCGAACATCACATTATTCATCCGCAATGGGCGAAGTGTAAGCGGAGCGTCCGGGGAGCGCGGCCCCTGCACCGAACATCACATTATTCATCCGCAATGGGCGGAGTGTAAGCGGAGCGTCCGGGGAGCGTGGCCCCTGCACCGACACCGAACATCACATTATTCATCCGCAATGGGCGGAGTGTAAGCGGAGCGTCCGGGGAGCGCGGCCCTGCACCGACACCGAACATCACATTATTCATCCGCAATGGGCGGAGTGTAAGCGAAGCATCCGGGGAGCGCGGCCCCTGCACAGAACATCACATTATTCATCCGCAATGGGCGAAGTGTAAGCGGAGCATCCGGGGAGCGCAGCCCTGCACCGAACATCACAATATTCATCTGCAATGGGCGGAGTGTAAGCGGAGCATCCGGGGAGCGCGGCCCCTGCACCGACACCGAACATCACAATATTCATCTGCAATGGGCGAAGTGTAAGCGGAGCGTCCGGGGAGCGCGGTCCTGCACCGACACCCAACATCACATTATTCATCCGCAATGGGCGAAGTGTAAGCGGAGCGTCCGGGGAGCGCGGTCCTGCACCGACACCCAACATCACATTATTCATCCGCAATGGGCGGAGTGTAAGCGGAGCGTCCGGGGAGCGCAGCCCTGCACCGAACATCCCATTATTCATCCGCAATGGGCGAAGTGTAAGCGGAGCGTCCGGGGAGCGCGGCCCTGCACCGAACATCACATTATTCATCCGCAATGGACGGAGTGTAAGCGGAGCGTCCGGGGAGCGCAGCCCTGCACCGACACCGAACATCACATTATTCATCCGCAATGGGCGAAGTGTAAGCGGAGCGTCCGGGGAGCGCAGCCCTGCACCGACACCGAACATCACATTATTCATCCGCAATGGACGGAGTGTAAGCGGAGCGTCCGGGGAGCGCAGCCCTGCACCGACACCGAATATCACATTATTCATCCGCAATGGGCCAAGTGTAAGCGGAGCGTCCGGGGAGCGCGGCCCTGCACCGACACCGAACATCACATTATTCATCCGCAATGGGCGAAGTGTAAGCGGAGCGTCCGGGGAGCGCGGCCCCTGCACCGAACATCACATTATTCATCCGCAATGGGCGAAGTGTAAGCGGAGCGTCCGGGGAGCGCAGCCCTGCACCGACACCGAACATCACATTATTCATCCGCAATGGGTGGAGTGTAAGCAGAGCGTCCGGGGAGCGCAGCCCTGCACCGAACATCACATTATTCATCCGCAATGGGCGAAGTGTAAGCGGAGCGTCCGGGGAGCGCGGCCCCTGCACCGAACATCACATTATTCATCCGCAATGGGCGAAGTGTAAGCGGAGCGTCCGGGGAGCGCGGCCCCTGCACCGAACATCACATTATTCATCCGCAATGGGCGGAGTGTAAGCGGAGCGTCCGGGGAGCGTGGCCCCTGCACCGACACCGAACATCACATTATTCATCCGCAATGGGCGGAGTGTAAGCGGAGCGTCCGGGGAGCGCGGCCCTGCACCGACACCGAACATCACATTATTCATCCGCAATGGGCGGAGTGTAAGCGAAGCATCCGGGGAGCGCGGCCCCTGCACAGAACATCACATTATTCATCCGCAATGGGCGAAGTGTAAGCGGAGCATCCGGGGAGCGCAGCCCTGCACCGAACATCACAATATTCATCTGCAATGGGCGGAGTGTAAGCGGAGCATCCGGGGAGCGCGGCCCCTGCACCGACACCGAACATCACAATATTCATCTGCAATGGGCGAAGTGTAAGCGGAGCGTCCGGGGAGCGCGGTCCTGCACCGACACCCAACATCACATTATTCATCCGCAATGGGCGAAGTGTAAGCGGAGCGTCCGGGGAGCGCGGTCCTGCACCGACACCGAACATCACATTATTCATCCGCAATGGGCGAAGTGTAAGCGGAGCGTCCGGGGAGCGCGGTCCTGCACCGACACCCAACATCACATTATTCATCCGCAATGGGCGGAGTGTAAGCGGAGCGTCCGGGGAGCGCAGCCCTGCACCGAACATCCCATTATTCATCCGCAATGGGCGAAGTGTAAGCGGAGCGTCCGGGGAGCGCGGCCCTGCACCGAACATCACATTATTCATCCGCAATGGACGGAGTGTAAGCGGAGCGTCCGGGGAGCGCAGCCCTGCACCGACACCGAACATCACATTATTCATCCGCAATGGGCGAAGTGTAAGCGGAGCGTCCGGGGAGCGCAGCCCTGCACCGACACCGAACATCACATTATTCATCCGCAATGGACGGAGTGTAAGCGGAGCGTCCGGGGAGCGCAGCCCTGCACCGACACCGAATATCACATTATTCATCCGCAATGGGCCAAGTGTAAGCGGAGCGTCCGGGGAGCGCGGCCCTGCACCGACACCGAACATCACATTATTCATCCGCAATGGGCGAAGTGTAAGCGGAGCGTCCGGGGAGCGCGGCCCCTGCACCGAACATCACATTATTCATCCGCAATGGGCGAAGTGTAAGCGGAGCATCCGGGGAGCGCGGCCCCTGCACAGAACATCACATTATTCATCCGCAATGGGCGAAGTGTAAGCGGAGCGTCCAGGGAGCGCAGCCCCTGCACCGACACTGAACATCACATTATTCATCCGCAATGGGCGAAGTGTAAGCGGAGCGTCCGGGGAGCGCGGCCCTGCACCGAACATCACATTATTCATCCGCAATAGGCAGAGTGTAAGCGGAGCGTCCGGGGAGCGCGGCCCCTGCACCGACACTGAACATCACATTATTCATCCGCAATGGGCGAAGTGTAAGCGGAGCGTCCGGGGAGCGCAGCCCCTGCACCGAACATCACATTATTCATCCGCAATGGGCGAAGTGTAAGCGGAGCGTCCGGGGAGCGCGGCCCTGCACCGAACATCACATTATTCATCCGCAATGGGCGAAGTGTAAGCGGAGCGTCCGGGGAGCGCAGCCCCTGCACCGAACATCACATTATTCATCCGCAATGGGCGAAGTGTAAGCGGAGCGTCCGGGGAGCGCGGCCCCTGCACCGACACTGAACATCACATTATTCATCCGCAATGGGCGGAGTGTAAGCGGAGCGTCCGGGGAGCGCGGCCCCTGCACCGAACATCACATTATTCATCCGCAATGGGCGGAGTGTAAGCGGAGCATCCGGGGTGCGCGGCCCCTGCACCGAACATCACATTATTCATCCGCAATAGGCAGAGTGTAAGCGGAGCGTCCGGGGAGCGCGGCCCCTGCACCGAACATCACATTATTCATCCGCAATAGGCAGAGTGTAAGCGGAGCGTCCGGGGAGCGCGGCCCCTGCACCGACACTGAACATCACATTATTCATCCGCAATGGGCGAAGTGTAAGCGGAGCGTCCGGGGAGCGCGGCCCCTGCACCGACACCGAACATCACATTATTCATCCGCAATGGGCGAAGTGTAAGCAGAGCGTCCGGGGAGCGCGGCCCCTGCACCGACACCGAACATCACATTATTCATCCGCAATGGGCGAAGTGTAAGCGGAGCGTCCGGGGAGCGCGGCCCTGCACCGACACCGAACATCACATTATTCATCCGCAATGGGTGGAGTGTAAGCGGAGCGTCCGGGGAGCGCGGCCCTGCACCGAACATCACATTATTCATCCGCAATGGGCGAAGTGTAAGTGGAGCGTCCGGGGAGCGCGGCCCCTGCACCGACACCGAACATCACATTATTCATCCGCAATGGGCCAAGTGTAAGCGGAGCGTCCGGGGAGCGCGGCCCTGCACCGAACATCACATTATTCATCCGCAATGGGCGAAGTGTAAGCGGAGCGTCCGGGGAGCGCGGCCCCTGCACCGAACATCACATTATTCATCCGCAATGGGCGAAGTGTAAGCGGAGCGTCCGGGGAGCGCGGCCCCTGCACCGACACTGAACATCACATTATTCATCCGCAATGGGCGGAGTGTAAGCGGAGCGTCCGGGGAGCGCGGCCCTGCACCGAACATCACATTATTCATCCGCAATGGGCGGAGTGTAAGCGGAGCGTCCGGGGAGCGCGGCCCTGCACCGAACATCACATTATTCATCCGCAATGGGCGAAGTGTAAGCGGAGCATCCGGGGAGCGCGGCCCCTGCACAGAACATCACATTATTCATCCGCAATGGGCGGAGTGTAAGCGGAGCATCCGGGGAGCGCGGCCCCTGCACAGAACATCACATTATTCATCCGCAATGGGCGGAGTGTAAGCGGAGCGTCCGGGGAGCGCGGCCCTGCACCGACACCGAACATCACATTATTCATCCGCAATGGGCGAAGTGTAAGCGGAGCGTCCGGGGAGCGCGGCCCTGCACCGAACATCACATTATTCATCCGCAATGGGCGAAGTGTAAGCGGAGCATCCGGGGAGCGCGGCCCCTGCACAGAACATCACATTATTCATCCGCAATGGGCGGAGTGTAAGCGGAGCATCCGGGGAGCGCAGCCCTGCACCGGACATCACATTATTCATCCGCAATGGGCGAAGTGTAAGCGGAGCGTCCAGGGAGCGCAGCCCCTGCACCGACACTGAACATCACATTATTCATCCGCAATGGGCGGAGTGTAAGCGGAGCGTCCGGGGAGCGCGGCCCTGCACCGAACATCACATTATTCATCCGCAATAGGCAGAGTGTAAGCGGAGCGTCCGGGGAGCGCGGCCCCTGCACCGACACTGAACATCACATTATTCATCCGCAATGGGCGGAGTGTAAGCGGAGCGTCCGGGGAGCGCGGCCCTGCACCGACACCGAACATCACATTATTCATCCGCAATGGGCGAAGTGTAAGCGGAGCGTCCGGGGAGCGCGGCCCTGCACCGACACCGAACATCACATTATTCATCCGCAATGGGCGGAGTGTAAGCGGAGCGTCCGGGGAGCGCGGCCCTGCACCGACACCGAACATCACATTATTCATCCGCAATGGGCGGAGTGTAAGCGGAGCGCCGGGGAGCGCGGCCCCTGCACCGAACATCACATTATTCATCCGCAATGGACGAAGTGTAAGCGGAGCGTCAGGGGAGCGCGGCCCCTGCACCGAACATCACATTATTCATCCGCAATGGGCCAAGTGTAAGCGGAGCGTCCGGGGAGCGCAGCCCCTGCACCGACACCGAACATCACTTTATTCATCCGTAATGGGCGAAGTGTAAGCAGAGCGCCGGGGAGCGCGGCCCCTGCACCGAACATCACATTATTCATCCGCAATGGGCGGAGTGTAAGCGGAGCGTCCGGGGAGCGCGGCCCCTGCACCGACACCGAACATCACATTATTCATCCGCAATGGACGAAGTGTAAGCGGAGCGTCCGGGGAGCGCGGCCCTGCACCGACACCGAACATCACATTATTCATCCGCAATGGGCGAAGTGTAAGCGGAGCGTCCGGGGAGCGCGGCCCCTGCACAGAACATCACATTATTCATCCGCAATGGGCCAAGTGTAAGCGGAGCGTCCGGGGAGCGCGGCCCTGCACCGAACATCACATTATTCATCCGCAATGGGCGAAGTGTAAGCGGAGCATCCGGGGAGCGCGGCCCCTGCACCGAACATCACATTATTCATCCGCAATGGGCGAAGTGTAAGCGGAGCGTCCGGGGAGCGCAGCCCCTGCACCGACACCGAACATCACTTTATTCATCCGTAATGGGCGAAGTGTAAGCAGAGCGTCCGGGGAGCGCGGCCCTGCACCGAACATCACATTATTCATCCGCAATGGGTGGAGTGTAAGCAGAGCGTCCGGGGAGCGCGGCCCCTGCACCGAACATCACATTATTCATCCGCAATGGGCGAAGTGTAAGCGGAGCGTCCGGGGAGCGCAGCCCCTGCACCGACACCGAACATCACTTTATTCATCCGCAATGGGCGAAGTGTAAGCGGAGCGTCCGGGGAACGCGGCCCTGCACCGACACCGAACATCACATTATTCATCCGCAATGGGCGAAGTGTAAGCGGAGCGTCCGGGGAACGCGGCCCTGCACCGACACCGAACATCACATTATTCATCCGCAATGGGCGAAGTGTAAGCGGAGCGTCCGGGGAGCGCAGCCCTGCACCGAATATCACATTATTCATCCGCAATAGGCAGAGTGTAAGCAGAGCGTCCGGGGAGCGCGGCCCCTGCACCGAACATCACATTATTCATCCGCAATGGGCGAAGTGTAAGCGGAGCGTCCGGGGAGCGCAGCCCTGCACCGAATATCACATTATTCATCCGCAATGGGCGGAGTGTAAGCGGAGCGTCCGGGGAGCGCGGCCCCTGCACCGACCATCACATTATTCATCCGCAATGGGCGAAGTGTAAGCGGAGCGTCCGGGGAGCGCGGCCCCTGCACCGAACATCACATTATTCATCCGCAATGGGCGGAGTGTAAGCGGAGCGTCCGGGGAGCGCGGCCCCTGCACCGAACATCACATTATTCATCCGCAATGGGCGGAGTGTAAGCGGAGCGTCCGGGGAGCGCAGCCCTGCACCGACACCGAACATCACTTTATTCATCCGTAATGGGCGAAGTGTAAGCAGAGCGTCCGAGGAGCGCGGCCCCTGCACCGAACATCACATTATTCATCCGCAATGGGCGAAGTGTAAGCGGAGCGTCCGGGGAACGCGGCCCTGCACCGACACCGAACATCACATTATTCATCCGCAATGGGCGAAGTGTAAGCGGAGCGTCCGGGGAGCGCGGCCCCTGCACCGAACATCACATTATTCATCCGCAATGGGCGAAGTGTAAGCGGAGCATCCGGGGAGCGCGGCCCCTGCACAGAACATCACATTATTCATCCGCAATGGGCGGAGTGTAAGCGGAGCATCCGGGGAGCGCAGCCCTGCACCGGACATCACATTATTCATCCGCAATGGGCGAAGTGTAAGCTGAGCGTCCGGGGAGCGCGGCCCCTGCACCGACACTGAACATCACATTATTCATCCGCAATGGGCGGAGTGTAAGCGGAGCGTCCGGGGAGCGCGGCCCCTGCACAGAACATCACATTATTCATCCGCAATGGGCGGAGTGTAAGCGGAGCGTCCGGGGAGCGCGGCCCTGCACCGACACCGAACATCACATTATTCATCCGCAATGGGCGAAGTGTAAGCGGAGCGTCCGGGGAGCGCGGCCCTGCACCGAACATCACATTATTCATCCGCAATGGGCGAAGTGTAAGCGGAGCGCCGGGGAGCGCAGCCCCTGCACCGAACATCACATTATTCATCCGCAATGGGCGGAGTGTAAGCGGAGCGTCCGGGGAGCGCGGCCCTGCACCGACACCGAACATCACATTATTCATCCGCAATGGGCGAAGTGTAAGCGGAGCGTCCGGGGAGCGCGGCCCTGCACCGAACATCACATTATTCATCCGCAATGGGCGAAGTGTAAGCGGAGCGTCCGGGGAGCGCGGCCCCTGCACCGACACCGAACATCACATTATTCATCCGCAATGGGCGAAGTGTAAGCGGAGCGTCCGGGGAGCGCGGCCCCTGCACCGAACATCACATTATTCATCCGCAATAGGCAGAGTGTAAGCGGAGCGTCCGGGGAGCGCGGCCCTGCACCGACACCGAATATCACATTATTCATCCGCAATGGGCGGAGTGTAAGCAGAGCGTCAGGGGAGCGCGGCCCCTGCACCGAACATCACATTATTCATCCGCAATGGGCCAAGTGTAAGCGGAGCGTCCGGGGAGCGCAGCCCCTGCACCGACACCGAACATCACTTTATTCATCCGTAATGGGCGAAGTGTAAGCAGAGCGCCGGGGAGCGCGGCCCCTGCACCGAACATCACATTATTCATCCGCAATGGGCGGAGTGTAAGCGGAGCATCCGGGGAGCGCGGCCCTGCACAGAACATCACATTATTCATCCGCAATGGGCCAAGTGTAAGCGGAGCGTCCGGGGAGCGCGGCCCCTGCACCGACACCGAACATCACATTATTCATCCGCAATGGGCGGAGTGTAAGCGGAGCGTCCGGGGAGCGCGGCCCTGCACCGAACATCACATTATTCATCCGCAATGGGCGAAGTGTAAGCGGAGCATCCGGGGAGCGCGGCCCCTGCACCGAACATCACATTATTCATCCGCAATGGGCGAAGTGTAAGCGGAGCGTCCGGGGAGCGCAGCCCCTGCACCGACACCGAACATCACTTTATTCATCCGTAATGGGCGAAGTGTAAGCAGAGCGTCCGGGGAGCGCGGCCCTGCACCGAACATCACATTATTCATCCGCAATGGGTGGAGTGTAAGCAGAGCGTCCGGGGAGCGCGGCCCCTGCACCGACACCGAACATCACATTATTCATCCGCAATGGGCGAAGTGTAAGCGGAGCGTCCGGGGAGCGCAGCCCCTGCACCGACACCGAACATCACTTTATTCATCCGTAATGGGCGAAGTGTAAGCAGAGCGTCCGAGGAGCGCGGCCCTGCACCGACACCGAACATCACATTATTCATCCGCAATGGGCGAAGTGTAAGCGGAGCGTCCGGGGAACGCGGCCCTGCACCGACACCGAACATCACATTATTCATCCGCAATGGGCGAAGTGTAAGCGGAGCGTCCGGGGAACGCGGCCCTGCACCGACACCGAACATCACATTATTCATCCGCAATGGGTGGAGTGTAAGCAGAGCGTCCGGGGAGCGCGGCCCCTGCACCGAACATCACATTATTCATCCGCAATGGGCGAAGTGTAAGCGGAGCGTCCGGGGAGCGCAGCCCTGCACCGAACATCACATTATTCATCCGCAATGGGCGGAGTGTAAGCAGAGCGTCCGGGGAGCGCGGCCCCTGCACCGAACATCACATTATTCATCCGCAATGGGTGGAGTGTAAGCGGAGCGTCCGGGGAGCGCGGCCCCTGCACCGAACATCACATTATTCATCCGCAATGGGCGGAGTGTAAGCGGAGCGTCCGGGGAGCGCAGCCCTGCACCGAACATCACATTATTCATCCGCAATGGGCGAAGTGTAAGCGGAGCGTCCGGGGAGCGCGGCCCTGCACCGACACCGAACATCACTTTATTCATCCGTAATGGGCGAAGTGTAAGCAGAGCGTCCGAGGAGCGCGGCCCCTGCACCGAACATCACATTATTCATCCGCAATGGGCGGAGTGTAAGCGGAGCGTCCGGGGAGCGCGGCCCTGCACCGACACCGAACATCACATTATTCATCCGCAATGGGCGAAGTGTAAGCGGAGCGTCCGGGGAGCGCGGCCCCTGCACCGACACTGAACATCACATTATTCATCCGCAATGGGCGGAGTGTAAGCGGAGCGTCCGGGGAGCGCGGCCCCTGCACCGAACATCACATTATTCATCCGCAATGGGCGAAGTGTAAGCGGAGCGTCCGGGGAGCGCAGCCCTGCACCGAACATCAAATTATTCATCCGCAATGGGCGAAGTGTAAGCGGAGCGTCCGGGGAGCGCAGCCCTGCACCGACACCGAACATCACATTATTCAACTCTGTCTGCACCTCATTTATAAAGGGGTTACACAGATTTCTGGCTCAGTAAGAGGGGCGTGGCCTGTGCAAAAGGAGCGTGGCCAAAATTCTGCCGACACAACAGAATTTTGTCCTATTGGACACTATTACAGACAGAAGTGTCACCAGATCCAGTCTCATCTCACAGATCTTTTCATAAATCCCATTGTTTTTTATTATAAAAAGTTCCGATTCAATTCCTCACAGTTTTCTACATCTCTGCTTGCTGTCCTCCTATAGGAAGCTTCATTGTATACTTCCTGAGGATAAACACTGCTCCCTGGTCATGTGATGTCACACAGGTGCACGACTCGTTATATCCCCGGTCATGTGATGTCACACAGGTGCACGGCTCGTTGTATCCCTGGTCATGTGATGTCACACAGGTGCACGGCTCGTAATATCCCCGGTCATGTGATGTCACACAGGTGCACGGCTCGTTATATCCCTGGTCATGTGATGTCACACAGGTGCACGGCTCGTTATATCCCCGGTCATGTGATGTCACACAGGTGCACGGCTCGTTATATATCCCCCGTCATGTGATGTCACACAGGTGCACAGCTCGTTATATATCCCCCGTCATGTGATGTCACACAGGTGCACGACTCGTTATATCCCCGGTCATGTGATGTCACACAGGTGCACGGCTCGTTGTATCCCTGGTCATGTGATGTCACACAGGTGCACGGCTCGTAATATCCCCGGTCATGTGATGTCACACAGGTGCACGGCTCGTTATATCCCTGGTCATGTGATGTCACACAGGTGCACGGCTCGTAATATCCCCGGTCATGTGATGTCACACAGGTGCACGGCTCATTATATCCCTGGTCATGTGATGTCACACAGGTGCACGGCTCGTTATATCCCTGGTCATGTGATGTTACACAGGTGCACGGCTCATTATATCCCTGGTCATGTGATGTCACACAGGTGCCAGGCTCGTTATATCCCTGGTCATGTGATGTCACACAGGTGCACGGCTCGTTATATCCCTGGTCATGTGATGTTACACAGGTGCACGGCTCATTATATCCCTGGTCATGTGATGTCACACAGGTGCACGGCTCGTTATATCCCCGGTCATGTGATGTCACACAGGTGCACGGCTCGTTATATCGCTGGTCATGTGATGACCCATGCACCTGTGTGACATCACATGACCGGAGACACAGGAAGCAGATCTTGTAACTTTGTAGAACTTTTCATTACACAAACAACATCAAAATACAGAACGTGGACGACCCCCGGAGAGACGAGACCCCACACCCCGATCCTGGGGGGCCCCACAGTCCATCCCCCGCACAGGAGGGGCTCCCCGAGCCCCCCACACATCAGGTGATGTATATACATGTCACACAACAAGGAGCATATAATGTATACAGTCACATGACCCTCGGAGGGGCTCTCCTCCCTGTATATAAGGAGTATATAATGTATACAGTCACATGACCCTCGGAGGGGCTCTCCTCCCTGTATATAAGGAGTATATAATATACAGGTAATAACCCCCCAGAGAGCACTAGACGGTCACATGACCTCATTATTATTCACCTCCTTATAATGGAGCCCGGGGCGGAGGGGAAGGGGTTAAAGCCCAAGAAACGCACAGAAATGTGAGCAGGAAGCCGCAGCAAAGACGCAGGCGCCGGGGCGGGGAGGACGCGCAGTGTGCACGGGGCGGAGGATGGAGAAGACTGAACGGAAAACAAAATGGCGACACTGCGTCTCCTACGACCACAAACAGCAGCCCCGGGCGGGATGGACGGCGGCGCCATCACCAGCCCGGCCCATACCCACCTGGGCTCGGCGCGCCGGGGGAGGGGGTCCGATGAGCGGGTGTCCGGGATGGGCTCCGGCCGCCGGGAGGAGGATGCTCGCGGATTGTCTTTTCCCCCCCGGTTTGCTTCAATCTGGATGGGGGAGGGGGAGAGATGACAAGATGGAGGCAGCAGGACCGCGCTCACTACGTCACAGCTCTCCAGGCCTTCTGATTGGGAAGGCGGGATCCGGAGACACGGTAACGGTGATTGGTCCACCTCTGAGACAAGGCGGAGCTTTCATTACTTATACTCCAATAGCAGAGCGGATGCCTTCATCCCAACCAATCAGCGTTATTGTTGTCCTGAAACGTGAATTACCCACAACGAGGCTCGGAGCGCAAATTGGATGCTTGGCTCTGGTGTCTGCGAAGCTGTGGCGGCCATGTTTGTGTATCCAGCTGACAGCTGGAGCATGCGCTCTACTGCTGGCAACTCCTGAGTACTGTGTGTGGGCGGAGTAATCAGGACTCTCACTGTCAATCACTGTGTATGGGCGGGGCAAGCAGAACTCTCACTGTCAATCACTGTGTGTGGGCGGGGCAAGCAGAACTCTCACTGTCAATCACTGTGTGTGGGCGGAGTAATCAGGACAATCACTGTCAATCACTGTGTGGGCGGGGTAATCAGGACTCTCACTGTCAATCACTGTGTGTGGGTGGGGTAATCAGGACTATCAATCACTGTGTGGGTGGAGTAATCAGGACTCACTGTAAGTCACTGTGTGTGGGCGGAGTTATCAGGACTCTCACTGTCAGTCACTGTGGGTGGGGAAATCAGAACTCTCACTGTCAATCACTGTGTGTGGGCGGAGTAATCAGGACTCTCACTGTCAATCACTGTGTGTGGGCGGGGTAATCAGGTCTCTCACCATAGCTCCCAACCGTCCCGATTTTGCCGGGAAAGTCCCGTTTTTCGTACCCCTGCCCCGCGTCACGGGCAGCTATGAGATTGTCACGGATTTCCCCCCCAGGTCCCGCTGTGTCCCGGCGCTGTGTCCGCATAGTAAATACTTTGAAAGCCTGAACTCACAGTACAGAATGGCTTCTACAGACATCGGGCAGGGAATCCTTTTCAGAGAAGTGTCGGGTTAGCAGAGAGCAGGGACCACGTCATCAGGTCAGATCAGTATCTGTCCATATATGGTCACTGCATCTCCTAGGCTTCCCCAGAGCAGACATCGGGCAGGGAATCCTTTTCAGAGAAGTGTCGGGCTTAGCGGAGAGAGCAGGGACCACGTCATCAGGTCAGATCAGTATCTGTCCATATATGGTCACTGCATCTCCTAGGGTTCCCCAGAGCAGACATCGGGCAGGGAATCCTTTTCAGAGAAGTGTCGGCTTAGCGGAGAGAGCAGGGACCACGTCATCAGCTTCAGATCAGCATCTGTCCATATATGGTCACTGCATCTCCCAGGCTTCCCCAGAGCAGACATCGGGCAGGGAATCCTTTTCAGAGAAGTGTCGGGGAGAGCAGGGACCACGTCATCAGGTCAGATCAGTATCTGTCCATATATGGTCACTGCATCTCCTAGGGTTCCCCAGAGCAGACATCGGGAGGGAATCTTTTTCAGAGAAGTGTCGGGTTAGCAGAGAGCAGGGACCACGTCATCAGGTCAGATCAGTATCTGTCCATATATGGTCAGTGCATCTCCTAGGGTTCCCCAGAGCAGACATCGGGCAGGGAATCCTTTTCAGAGAAGTGTCGGCTTAGCAGAGAGCAGGGACCACGTCATCAGGTCAGATCAGCATCTGTCCATATATGGTCACTGCATCTCCTAGGGTTTCCCAGAGCAGACATCGGGAGGGAATCTTTTTCAGAGAAGTGTCGGGTTAGCAGAGAGCAGGGACCACGTCATCAGGTCAGATCAGTATCTGTCCATATATGGTCAGTGCATCTCCTAGGGTTCCCCAGAGCAGACATCGGGCAGGGAATCCTTTTCAGAGAAGTGTCGGGCTTAGCAGAGAGCAGGGACCACGTCATCAGGTCAGATCAGCTTCTCTCCATATATGGTCACTGCATCTCCTAGGCTTCCCCAGAGCAGACATCGGGCAGGGAATCCTTTTCAGAGAAGTGTCGGGCTTAGCGGAGAGAGCAGGGACCACGTCATCAGCTCAGATCAGCATCTGTCCATCTGTGGTCACTGCATCTCCTAGGGTTCCCTAGAGCAGACATCGGGAGGGAATCCTTTTCAGAGAAGTGTCGGCTTAGCGGAGAGCAGGGACCACGTCATCAGGTCAGATCAGCATCTGTCCATATATGGTCACTGCATCTCCTAGGGTTCCCCAGAGCAGACATCGGGCAGGGAATCCTTTTCAGAGAAGTGTCGGGGAGAGCAGGGACCACGTCATCAGGTCAGATCAGTATCTGTCCATATATGGTCACTGCATCTCCTAGGATTCCCCAGAGCAGACATCGGGCAGGGAATCCTTTTCAGAGAAGTGTTGGGCTTAGCGGAGAGAGCAGGTACCACGTCATCAGGTCAGATCAGCATCTGTCCATATATGGTCACTGCATCTCCTAGGGTTCCCCAGAGCAGACATCGGGCAGGGAATCCTTTTCAGAGAAGTGTCGGGCTTAGCGGAGAGAGCAGGTACCACGTCATCAGGTCAGATCAGTATCTGTCCATATATGGTCACTGCATCTCCTAGGCTTCCCCAGAGCAGACATCGGGCAGGGAATCCTTTTCAGAGAAGTGTCGGGGAGAGCAGGGACCACGTCATCAGGTCAGATCAGTATCTGTCCATATATGGTCACTGCATCTCCTAGGGTTCCCCAGAGCAGACATCGGGCAGGGAATCCTTTTCAGAGAAGTGTCGGGCTTAGCGGAGAGAGCAGGGACCACGTCATCAGCTTCAGATCAGCATCTGTCCATATATGGTCACTGCATCTCCTAGGGTTCCCCAGAGCAGACATCGGGCAGGGAATCCTTTTCAGAGAAGTGTCGGGTTAGCGGAGAGCAGGGACCACGTCATCAGGTCAGATCAGTATCTGTCCATATATGGTCACTGCATCTCCTAGGGTTCCCCAGAGCAGACATCGGGCAGGGAATCCTTTTCAGAGAAGTGTCGGCTTAGCGGAGAGCAGGGACCACGTCATCAGCTTCAGATCAGCATCTGTCCATATATGGTCACTGCATCTCCTAGGGTTCCCCAGAGCAGACATCGGGAGGGAATCCTTTTCAGAGAAGTGTTGGGTTAGCGGAGAGCAGGGACCAAGTCATCAGCTTCAGATCAGCATCTGTCCATATATGGTCACTGCATCTCCTAGGGTTCCCCAGAGCAGACATCGGGCAGGGAATCCTTTTCAGAGAAGTGTCGGGCTTAGCAGAGATCAGGGACCACGTCATCAGGTCAGATCAGTATCTGTCCATATATGGTCACTGCATCTCCTAGGGTTCCCCAGAGCAGACATCGGGCAGGGAATCCTTTTCAGAGAAGTGTCGGGCTTAGCGGAGAGCAGGGACCACGTCATCAGGTCAGATCAGCATCTGTCCATATATGGTCACTGCATCTCCTAGGGTTCCCCAGAGCAGACATCGGGAGGGAATCCTTTTCAGAGAAGTGTTGGGTTAGCGGAGAGCAGGGACCAAGTCATCAGCTTCAGATCAGCATCTGTCCATATATGGTCACTGCATCTCCTAGGATTCCCCAGAGCAGACATCGGGCAGGGAATCCTTTTCAGAGAAGTGTCGGGTTAGCGGAGAGCGGGGACCACGTCATCAGGTCAGATCAGTATCTGTCCATATATGGTCACTGCATCTCCTAGGATTCCCCAGAGCAGACATCGGGCAGGGAATCCTTTTCAGAGAAGTGTCGGGCTTAGCGGAGAGCAGGGATCACGTCATCAGGTCAGATCAGTATCTGTCCATATATGGTCACTGCATCTCCTAGGGTTCCCCAGAGCAGACATCGGGCAGGGAATCCTTTTCAGAGAAGTGTCGGGGAGAGCAGGGACCACGTCATCAGCTTCAGATCAGCATCTGTCCATATATGGTCACTGCATCTCCCAGGCTTCCCCAGAGCAGACATCGGGCAGGGAATCCTTTTCAGAGAAGTGTCGGGTTAGCGGAGAGCAGGGACCACGTCATCAGGTCAGATCAGTATCTGTCCATATATGGTCACTGCATCTCCTAGGGTTCCCCAGAGCAGACATCGGGCAGGGAATCCTTTTCAGAGAAGTGTCGGCTTAGCGGAGAGCAGGGACCACGTCATCAGCTTCAGATCAGCATCTGTCCATATATGGTCACTGCATCTCCTAGGGTTCCCCAGAGCAGACATCGGGAGGGAATCTTTTTCAGAGAAGTGTTGGGTTAGCGGAGAGCAGGGACCAAGTCATCAGCTTCAGATCAGCATCTGTCCATATATGGTCACTGCATCTCCTAGGGTTCCCCAGAGCAGACATCGGGCAGGGAATCCTTTTCAGAGAAGTGTCGGGCTTAGCAGAGAGCAGGGACCACGTCATCAGGTCAGATCAGTATCTGTCCATATATGGTCACTGCATCTCCTAGGGTTCCCCAGAGCAGACATCGGGCAGGGAATCCTTTTCAGAGAAGTGTCGGGCTTAGCGGAGAGCAGGGACCACGTCATCAGGTCAGATCAGTATCTGTCCATATATGGTCACTGCATCTCCTAGGGTTCCCCAGAGCAGACATCGGGCAGGGAATCCTTTTCAGAGAAGTGTCGGCTTAGCGGAGAGCAGGGACCACGTCATCAGCTTCAGATCAGCATCTGTCCATATATGGTCACTGCATCTCCTAGGGTTCCCCAGAGCAGACATCGGGCAGGGAATCCTTTTCAGAGAAGTGTCGGGCTTAGCGGAGAGCAGGGACCACGTCATCAGCTTCAGATCAGCATCTGTCCATATATGGTCACTGCATCTCCTAGGGTTCCCCAGAGCAGACATCGGGAGGGAATCCTTTTCAGAGAAGTGTTGGGTTAGCGGAGAGCAGGGACCAAGTCATCAGCTTCAGATCAGCATCTGTCCATATATGGTCACTGCATCTCCTAGGATTCCCCAGAGCAGACATCGGGCAGGGAATCCTTTTCAGAGAAGTGTCGGGTTAGCGGAGAGCGGGGACCACGTCATCAGGTCAGATCAGTATCTGTCCATATATGGTCACTGCATCTCCTAGGATTCCCCAGAGCAGACATCGGGCAGGGAATCCTTTTCAGAGAAGTGTCGGGCTTAGCGGAGAGCAGGGATCACGTCATCAGGTCAGATCAGTATCTGTCCATATATGGTCACTGCATCTCCTAGGGTTCCCCAGAGCAGACATCGGGCAGGGAATCCTTTTCAGAGAAGTGTCGGCTTAGCGGAGAGAGCAGGGACCACGTCATCAGCTTCAGATCAGCATCTGTCCATATATGGTCACTGCATCTCCCAGGCTTCCCCAGAGCAGACATCGGGCAGGGAATCCTTTTCAGAGAAGTGTCGGGGAGAGCAGGGACCACGTCATCAGGTCAGATCAGTATCTGTCCATATATGGTCACTGCATCTCCTAGGATTCCCCAGAGCAGACATCGGGCAGGGAATCCTTTTCAGAGAAGTGTCGGGTTAGCGGAGAGCAGGGACCACGTCATCAGGTCAGATCAGTATCTGTCCATATATGGTCACTGCATCTCCTAGGGTTCCCCAGAGCAGACATCGGGCAGGGAATCCTTTTCAGAGAAGTGTCGGCTTAGCGGAGAGCAGGGACCACGTCATCAGCTTCAGATCAGCATCTGTCCATATATGGTCACTGCATCTCCTAGGGTTCCCCAGAGCAGACATCGGGCAGGGAATCCTTTTCAGAGAAGTGTCGGGCTTAGCGGAGAGCAGGGACCACGTCATCAGGTCAGATCAGTATCTGTCCATATATGGTCACTGCATCTCCTAGGGTTCCCCAGAGCAGACATCGGGAGGGAATCCTTTTCAGAGAAGTGTTGGGTTAGCGGAGAGCAGGGACCAAGTCATCAGCTTCAGATCAGCATCTGTCCATATATGGTCACTGCATCTCCTAGGGTTCCCCAGAGCAGACATCGGGCAGGGAATCCTTTTCAGAGAAGTGTCGGGTTAGCGGAGAGCGGGGACCACGTCATCAGGTCAGATCAGTATCTGTCCATATATGGTCACTGCATCTCCTAGGATTCCCCAGAGCAGACATCGGGCAGGGAATCCTTTTCAGAGAAGTGTCGGGCTTAGCGGAGAGCAGGGATCACGTCATCAGGTCAGATCAGTATCTGTCCATATATGGTCACTGCATCTCCTAGGGTTCCCCATAGCAGACATCGGGCAGGGAATCCTTTTCAGAGAAGTGTCGGCTTAGCGGAGAGAGCAGGGACCACGTCATCAGCTTCAGATCAGCATCTGTCCATATATGGTCACTGCATCTCCCAGGCTTCCCCAGAGCAGACATCGGGCAGGGAATCCTTTTCAGAGAAGTGTCGGGGAGAGCAGGGACCACGTCATCAGGTCAGATCAGTATCTGTCCATATATGGTCACTGCATCTCCTAGGATTCCCCAGAGCAGACATCGGGCAGGGAATCCTTTTCAGAGAAGTGTCGGGTTAGCGGAGAGCAGGGACCACGTCATCAGGTCTGATCAGCATCTGTCCATATATGGTCACTGCATCTCCTAGGGTTCCCCAGAGCAGACATCGGGCAGGGAATCCTTTTCAGAGAAGTGTCGGGTTAGCGGAGAGCAGGGACCACGTCATCAGGTCAGATCAGTATCTGTCCATATATGGTCACTGCATCTCCTAGGGTTCCCCAGAGCAGACATCGGGCAGGGAATCCTTTTCAGAGAAGTGTCGGCTTAGCGGAGAGCAGGTACCACGTCATCAGCTTCAGATCAGCATCTGTCCATATATGGTCACTGCATCTCCTAGGGTTCCCCAGAGCAGACATCGGGAGGGAATCCTTTTCAGAGAAGTGTTGGGTTAGCGGAGAGCAGGGACCAAGTCATCAGCTTCAGATCAGCATCTGTCCATATATGGTCACTGCATCTCCTAGGGTTCCCCAGAGCAGACATCGGGAGGGAATCCTTTTCAGAGAAGTGTTGGGTTAGCGGAGAGCAGGGACCACCTCATCAGGTCAGATCAGTATCTGTCCATATATGGTCACTGCATCTCCTAGGGTTCCCCAGAGCAGACATCGGGCAGGGAATCCTTTTCAGAGAAGTGTCGGGCTTAGCGGAGAGCAGGGACCACGTCATCAGGTCAGATCAGTATCTATCCATATATGGTCTCCAGGGCTTCCCCAGACACAAGCTCTAGACTGTAGACAGGAGCCTTAACTAACTGAGCTATAAGCCCAGTGATACAGAGCTGAGGATTTCTGGTAACTAAGAAGTGTTATCTGCCATTTACACTGTGACACAGACTAATGCACTGATATATAGAGAGGGATCTTCTCAGAGATTATTATTGTAATTATTGAAACTAATATTATTATTATTAATTTTATTATTTTTATTATTATGGAGACGATTATTAATAATAGTAATAATAATAATAATCTCCATAATAATAATAATAGTCTCAATAATTACAATAATCTCTGAGAAGATCCCTCCCTATATACCGAGGCATTAAATCTGTGTCACAGTGTAACAATAGTCATAGTTCTTAGTTACCAAAATTCTACACCTTGTTAATCACAGAGGTTATAGCTCAGTGAGTTGAGGCACTGTGTCATTATTGTAGATGGACACTGCAGGTTCTGGGTTCAAATCCCAATGAGGATAATTTTTTTTTTTTTTTTTTTTATTGAGATGATTTTTATTATTATAATATGGCTAAAATTTGGGGTGTGGCTTAGGGGGAGGTATGCTCTCACTGTCAATCACTGTGTGTGGGTGGAATAATCAGGACTCTCACTGTCAGTCACTGTGTGTGGGCGGAGTTATCAGGACTCTCACTGTCAGTCACTGTGTGTGGGCGGAGTTATCAGGACTCTCACTATCAGTCACTGTGGGTGGGGAAATCAGGACTCTCACTGTCAGTCACTGTGTGTGGGCGGGGTAATCAGGACTCTCCCTGTCAATCACTGTGTGTGGGCGGAGTAATCAGGACTCTCCCTGTCAATCACTGTGTGTGGGCGGAGTAATCAGGACTCTCCCTGTCAATCACTGTGTGTGGGCGGAGTAATCAGGACTCTCACTGTCAATCACTGTGTGTGGGCGGGGTAATCAGGACTCTCACTGTCAATCACTGTGTGTGGGCAGAGTAATCAGGACTCTCACTGTCAATCACTGTGTGTGGGCGGGGTAATCAGGACTCTCACTGTCAATCACTGTGTGTGGGCGGGGTAATCAGGACTCTGTCTTTTTGGAGTCCTGTCCGGCCATTACATGGGCTGAGGCAGTGGATTGGCCATTGTTATAGGATTGTTTACCTGATGATACATTTTTGGTACCTTAAGACTTTGGATTTGTTTGGTTACTACCACTTTTTTTTATACTGTTTTTTGCCTCAGTTTGGACATTTTCTGTCAGTTTTGATGATATTTTTCTAGGTGACAACATGGGAAATTCTGAGAAATATATTGGGGACAGACCACTTCCCCCGTGGCTCCTCGGACTTGCAGAGGTTTTGTAGAGTGGATGAGCACAGAGCGAGGCAGAGCCGCTTCTTATATGGAGCCCTGTATATAGGGCGCGTGGTTTGGGGGAGGGGGGCTGAACGTATGTATAAGTGACATCCATAATACACCCATAACCCTGCTATACGTGGCACATATTTACAACTTCCACGGCTGCTGTCTGAAATAAAAATGAGAAAAAGAAACAGCGCCCCCAGTGACATGTGGCTGTGCTTGGTATTGCGGGCAGTGGTGCGGAGCCCATGTACTAACCTCTTTCTACCAGCAGGAGGCAGCACAGAGACTGAGGCCCATTTTTATTCTGCCTCCTTATATTCCAATTTCTTGAAATTTTTGGGAAAAAAAATTGGGGAGGTTTTTTTTGTATACAATATATGTTTTCCTGGTTTCTATATATATTTTTTTTTTTTTGAAGAAATTTTTTTTTTATTTTCATATAATAAAACATAATAAAACATACAAACAGATGGATGAGCTTTTTCCAAATATCTTGACTTCGCAGAGCCAACATACATCTATCACATGTCACAAATTGAATTATTAGGTGCTTTGTCTCATCCCTTATCCCCTAATATCAGATAGGGAACAATAACATAATATACCATAACAATAAAAGTCCCCCCCCCCTCCCTGCCTTAATGCCTGTGTGTATACTCCCACCACCCCTCCAGCCTCCCCCCCCTCCCCTCCCACTATTCTAGATTTTTAATCCCCCCAATCTACCCCTTAGGTCTTCTTGACAGTACCATTGGGTATATTGGAAGGGAGACATAAGTTCCACAATTTCCTGTCTATTGTAGTGATTGGTTATGAAAACTTTCCATTTTTAAAAGAAGTTCTTCGCTCCCTTTTCTTTATGACGTAAAGTATCAATCCTATCTATGTTAAAAAGGTGTTTCAATTGTTCAATTAACTCTGTTACTGTGGGTGAAGAGCTCTGGAGCCAATGAGACAAGATGCATCTTTTGGCCACTAGTAGCACTATATGGGGGAACCTCAGTCGTTTTGGAACACTTCCTTCTACTATTTCCCTCTCCTGATCCTCCTCCTCCCTCTCCTCCTCTTGGCTGCCGATATCATGGAATAAACACTCTCGAGGGTGTTCTATAATATTAGTGTTCCAATGACCATTAATGTAATCTACCACTTGCGACCAAAATCTTTGAATACTGGGGCAAGCCCAAACACCATGCCACAGATCTGGAAGTACTGCTCCACACTTGGGGCAATCCGTGATACGATCTGGTCTATTTTTTTTTTAAATTTAAAATATAAAACATAACAATGTAAACCATAAAGCAGACGTTATATACAATAACTCACCTGCTGCTCCATTCACACCTAGAAATAAGAATAACTGAACGTACAGCAAATACCACAACCGCACCCAACTAATTATCACATCCAAACCCAAAAACAACAAAAACAAGCCACACCCACAAATATAACTCACCCCACACCCTCTAACCCCAGACAGATCCTAAGGAATGGGTCAATCGCGAACACGTACAGTAGTGGGCTCAGAGGACAACCCTGGCGAACACCAGACCCGACCTCAAAAGAGCGGCCAATCCAACCGTTCACAAGCGGGAAACTCTCTGCCCCTGCGTACAAAACCTTTAGCCAATTGACAAACTCCCCCGGCAGGCCATACCTCAGAAGGACAGACCAGAGGTACTCGTGGTTAACCCGATCAAACGCTTTTGCCTGATCCAAGGACAGCATGTACCCCTTCCAGTTACCAGCCCTGCCCTGCTCCACTGCCTCCCGGACACAAAGCACAGCACTAAATGTACTGCGGCCTGGAACAGAGCAGTGCTGGGTCCCCGAAAGGAGCCGGGGCGCAAACTGCACCAGCCGATTAAACAGCACCTTTGCCAAAACCTTTCTGTCCGTATTGAGAAGCGCTATGGGACGCCAGTTCTCAATACGAGATCGGTCCTTACCCTTTGACAGGATGATCAGGGCAGACCTCCTCATTGACTTCGGCAGAGCGCCCGAAGAAAGACACTCATTGAATACCTCAGTCAAGAGGGGAACCAAGGCGTCCTTAAAGGTCTTATAAAACTCAGATGTTAAGCCATCCGGACCTGGCGATTTCTTGAGGGCGAGCCCTTCAATCGCCCGGCTGACTTCCTCTTCCCTGATCACTTCGGTCAAAACATCAAGAGAGGGGTCTACTCCTGGCTCAGGGACAGTTTCAGCCAGGAAAGCCGACATCACATCCCGATCTAGATCCTTCCTGCCCAAGAGGTGTGAGTAGAAGGATCTGACGACCTCCAGAATCCCTGATCTGGACCTTTTCAGGGATCCCGTACTGTCAACCAGTCCCGTGACAACTTTACCATTCACTGACATCTTGCAGTTTCTGTAAGGGTCGGGCGAGTGGTATTTCCCGTAATCCCTCTCAAAAACCAAAGATGCGTGTCTATCGTACTGACACCTCTTCAGCAAGGATTTCACTCTGGAGATGTCCTCACGACTACCTCCAGTCGAGACAAGATGCTCGAGTTTCCTCCTCAGGCCCTGATACAGGCGGTACCTGTCCAGGCTCCTGAGGCTCGAGAGCTGGCGGAAGAATCTCGCCACCCTTTTCTTGAGCATCTCCCACCACTCTGACTTACTGCTACAAAGGCCCAGCAATGGTCCCTGGCTCTGAAGAAAGTCCTCAAAGGATTGTCTGATCTCCGCTTCTTCCAGGAGAGACGAATTGAGCTTCCAGTAGCCTCTTCCCATCCGGGGGTCTCTGTAACATTCAGAGAAAACAAAATTAGACAGTGGTCGGAGAACTCCACCTCAACAACGGACACTGCTGAAGAAATGGCTTCCTCCTTTAAATAAAACCTGTCTATTCTAGACCTGCAGCTACCCCTATAATAGGTGAACCCCGCGTGGCCTGGGGTGTGCCGGATGTGGACATCCACCAGGCGAGCCTCACTAGCTATGCTATTAAGAGCGACGCTATCATAAGTCATCTTGTCTCTGGAACCTCCCCTATCCTGGGACCTCGTGACAGCATTGAAGTCCCCTCCAAAGACCACCTGCCGACTTGTAAAAAGGTAGATCCTCATAAAGAGACACTTCCTGTCCCACTTGGACTGGGGACCATAGATGTTAATTAGGTGAAGTTCTTGTCCCTTCATGAGGACATCCAGGATCAGGCACCTCCCCATTTCCAACTCAATAACTCGTCTGCATTCTACCGGTGCGGTAAAAAGGACCGCCACTCCGCTATACGGCTCGGCCGCAAGAGACCAATAGGAAGGTCCGTGTCTCCATTCCCTCTTAGCTTTAAACACGGCCGCCAAATCTGGCAGCCTGGTCTCCTGCAAAAATAAAATGTCGGCTTCAACGCGGCCGAGAAAATCAAAGGCCGCAAATCTAGCCGCATCTGATTTAATGCTGGCGACATTAATGGACGCCAGCGTCAACTGAGTGGGTGCCGCCATCATGAGTGATTGAGTTAGACGGCTTTTTTCTTACTAGTGTGACAGACCTTCAGCTGCCCCTGGTAGAAAATCAGGATTCTGTCCCGCCCAAGAAAGGCTGAAGAAGGAATGTGGGCGACTGTGCCGCCTGAACACTTCAACTTCATCATGAAGGTCCAGGCCCCAGACCAAATGCCAAATTCATCGCGGTTTTTCTGAGGTACCTGTACAACCTCACCATAACGACTGAGCCAAGTCATGATGTCCATGCAAGAAAGTGACTCGTTACGGGAAGAACGGTCACCTTCTTGACTGTGTTTTGGCGAGACACTGCCGGCTCGTTCTTTGCCAGCTCATAATTCGACCAGAAGAGCTCTAAGCCCTCCGGCCGGACAAAGCTGACATCAAACTCCGGAGTACCATAAGGATGTATCAGGGCAAAGATGTCACTAGCCCTGAAGTTCATCTTCAGGAGGAGCTCCACCACCCTTGACCTGGGTGGGCATGCGTCACTGCCCCTCCAGCGAAGACGAACCACATTCCTACGGGCAGCTCCGGGCCCGGTTGTGGGTAAAGACCATACAGTCTCTCCCCCCCTTTTCTCTTGGAAGGCTGCCAGGCCATGCCTGTCTGTCCAGAAGGACAGATCAACATCTCTCCCCTCTACAGTGATTGACTTTTCCCCTCTCCTGAGAGCCTCCAGAAGACGCTGCGGCAAAACGCTATCCCCAGAGCCGAACCACCCAGCTTTCCCGCACAGTCACTCAGCTTTCCAGGAGGAGCACTCAGGCTGATGTTACTTGCCTTGATCTTCTGTGAACCGAAGACCTTGTGGCTTCCCTGGGTCTTGGGGGTGGCAGCCGAGGTCACATCGCTCCGGGCAGATCTTCTCACCCCTTCTGCTTTGGCCGGTAACTGGCTTCTCCTGCCCCCCGCCGGCCTGGTCCGGGAGGCAGAAGCCTGGGATTTTCCTGCAGGATTCATCC
Organism: Engystomops pustulosus; assembly: GCF_040894005.1. Lineage (NCBI taxonomy): Eukaryota > Metazoa > Chordata > Amphibia > Anura > Leptodactylidae > Engystomops > Engystomops pustulosus. The sequence continues at coordinate 65,641 of NW_027285151.1, forward strand.
CACAGAACCCACTCCCTCCCTGGGGAGGAGAGAGCAGGCCTGGGTGGATGGAGATTGCTCCAGGTGGTGCAGGAGCTCAGCAGCAACAACCACACCCGTCAGCAGCACACAGCAGAATGAGAATGCACGAGCTATTATACCCCAGAGCTGCACAAGCTATTATACCCCAGAGCTGCACAAACTATTATACCCCAGAGCTGCACAAACTATTATACCCCAGAGCTGCACAAACTATTATACCCCAGAGCTGCACAAACTATTATACCCCAGAGCTGCACAAACTATTATACCCCAGAGCTGCACAAACTATTATACCCCAGAGCTGCACAAACTATTATACCCCAGAGCTGCACAAACTATTATACCCCAGAGCTGCACTCACTATTATACCCCAGAGCTGCACTCACTATTATACCCCAGAGCTGCACAAACTATTATACCCCAGAGCTGCACAAACTATTATACCCCAGAGCTGCACAAACTATTATACCCCAGAGCTGCACAAACTATTATACCCCAGAGCTGCACAAACTATTATACCCCAGAGCTGCACTCACTATTATACCCCAGAGCTGCACTCACTATTATACCCCAGAGCTGCACAAGCTATTATACCCCAGAGCTGCACAAACTATTATACCCCAGAGCTGCACAAGCTATTATACCCCAGAGCTGCACAAACTATTATACCCCAGAGCTGCACTCACTATTCTGCTGAAGATTTATCATTGTGAACAGAGTTCTGATGAATCCACCAGTTGAGATGTGGGGTCAATACTTTTTTTGTATTGTTTTTCTATAGTTTGGCAGTTTTATTGCACTTAAAGTTTGTACCACAAATAATGGATGAAATGTTTCCATCTTTCCTGGTAAGTTGCGCCTCATGACTAATTATAATTGGAAAAATATATTATTGAAAGAAACCAAGTGCAAAAGATGTCAGAAACATCCAAAACCGATCAAATATCAATCAGATAGAAAACTACAGAGGAAAGAAAATAACAAAAGGAATTTATAAAAAGTAAAAAAACATTTTCATGACAAAAAAATCTAAAACACAATAAATAATCGTCCTAAAAAAATGTGAAAACTTCAAATGAATTTTTTTTTAAATTAAGTTTTAATACAATTAGAAGGTTAAAACAAAGATAAGAAATTACAAAGACTCAGAATGGCCGCGGGTGAAGACTTTTACACCTCTAGGAAGGATGTGGTGACGCGGAGATGTGAAGACACAAAGTAATGATTGTACGAGGAGAGGAGCCCCCCAGGAGCCGCGCGGACGCCCCACGTACCTCCAGCTACTAGCGAAGACCCTGGGAACAGGTAAGTGATCGGGATCATCCGTCTGTATATAATATACTGAGATATCCGCATATAGTAACAATACAATCATGAAAGATAATAATTTCCACCCATAACACATGGACTCCTCCGGGGTTACTGGACGGAACCACATTGCACTGTAATTGGGTTCATCAGAAGCAGTGGGGAGGACGGGTCACTGAGATACAGTTCTTACATTTGTAGAGCGGCTTCGCTTTCCTTCCATTATACACGCATTATATCCTCTAGTAACAGAATGATGGGGGTCATCCTCTATTTCGCGGGTTTACCGTCTACTGTTCTAGTAGTAAAGATGGAATTGATGAAAGAAAAAAAATTACAGGAATTGTAACAAAATATGAAAACATTTTCTAGAATGTAAAATAAAGTATAAAACATGTAAAAGTAAAACAAAAATGTAAAGAATTAAATTCTAAAGATGTTTATATATTTATACAAATGCTCGGAGTCATTTACAGTAAAAGGAAGTAAATTAGTAAATGACCCTGTTTCCCCAAAAATAAGACCTGGTGCCCCCGGGAGATGAACTTGTATTCCGTAGTTTAATGTTTAAGGCGACATAAATCTTCACCGTGCAGAGAGCAGAGCGAAAGGAAGGGCCTGCCGAGAAGCCGCTGCCACACATATACATATAACTGGTACATATACACATACATATCACTGGTACATATACATATCACTGGTACATATACATTTACATATAACTGGTACATGTACATACACATAGTACACCACACATATACATATCACTGGTACATATACATATAACTGGTACATATACACATACATATCACTGGTACATATACATACACATACACATAGTACACCACACATATACATATCACTGGTACATATACATATCACTGGTACATACACATATCACTGGTACATACACATATCACTGGTACATATAAATATAACTGGTACATATACATATCACTGGTACATATACATATCACTGGTACATATAAATATAACTGGTACATATACATATCACTGGTACATATAAATATAACTGGTACATATACATATCACTGGTACATATACATATCACTGGTACATATACATATAACTGGTACATATACATATCACTGGTACAGGTACATATACATATAACTAGTACATATACATATAACTAGTACATATACATATAACTGGTACATATACATATAAATATAACTGGTACATATACATATAACTGGTACATATACATATCACTGGTACATATACATATATCTGGTACATATACATATCTCTGGTACATATACATATAACTGGTACAGGTACATATACATATAACTAGTACATATACATATAACTGGTACATATACATATCACTGGTACATATACATATCTCTGGTACATATACATATAACTGGTACATATACATATAACTGGTACAGGTACATATACATATAACTAGTACATATACATATCACTGGTACATATACATATCACTGGTACATATACATATAACTGGTACATATACATATAAATATAACTGGTACATATACATATAACTGGTACATATACATATAACTGGTACATATACATACACATAGTACACCACACATATACATATAACTGGTACATATACATATAACTGGTACATATACATATCACTGGTACATATACATACACATATAACTGGTACATATACATATCACTGGTACATATACATATCACTGGTACATATACATTTACATATAACTGGTACATATACATATAACTGGTACATATACATATCACTGGTACATATACATATAACTGGTACATATACATATAACTGGTACAGGTACATATACATATAACTGGTACAGGTACATATACATATAACTGGTACATATACATATCACTGGTACATATACATATAACTGGTACATATACATATCACTGGTACATATACATATAACTGGTACATATACATATCACTGGTACATATACATTTACATATAACTGGTACATATACATATAACTGGTACATATACGTATACATATCACTGGTACATATACATATACATAGTACAGGTACATATACATAGTACAGGTACATATACATATACATATAACTGGTACATATACATATAACTGGTACATATACATATAACTGGTACATATACATACACATATACATATAACTGATACATATACATACACATAGTACACCACACATATACATATAACTGATACATATTCATATAACTGGTACATATACATATAACTGGTACATATACATACACATACACATAGTACACCACACATATACATATACATATAACTGGTACATATACATATAACTGGTACATATACATACACATACACATAGTACACCACACATATACATATACATATAACTGGTACATATACATATAACTGGTACATATACATACACATACACATACTACACCACACATATACATATACATATAACTGGTACATATACATATAACTGGTACATATACATATACATATAACTGGTACATATACGTATACATATCACTGGTACATATACATAGTACAGGTACATATACATATAACTGGTACATATACATATCACTGGTACATATACATATCACTGGTACATATACATACACATACACATAGTACACCACACATATACATATACATATCACTGGTACATATACATACACATACACATAGTACACCACACATAAACATATAACTGATACATATTCATATAACTGGTACATATACATACACATACACATAGTACACCACACATATACATATACATATAACTGGTACATATACATACACATACACATAGTACACCACACATATACATATACATATAACTGGTACATATACATACACATACACATAGTACACCACACATATACATATAACTGGTACATACACATACACATATACATATAACTGGTACACATGCATATAACTGGTACATATACATACACATATACATATAACTGGTACACATGCATATAACTGGTACATATACATACACATATACATATAACTGGTACATATACATACACATATACATATAACTGGAACATATACATACACAAACACATAGTACACCACACATATACATATCACTGGTAAATATACATATAACTGATACATAAACATATCACTGGTACATATACATACACATACACATAGTACACCACACATATACATATAACTGGTACATATACATACACATATACATATAACTGGTACATATACATATAACTGATACATATACATACACATATACATATCACTGGTACATATACATACAACTGGTACATATACATACACATATACATATAACTGGTACATATACATACACATATACATATAACTGGTACATATACATATACATATAACTGGTACATATACATATAACTGGTACATATACATACACATAGTACACCACACATATACATATAACTGGTACATATACATACACATATACATATAACTGGTACATATACATACACATATACATATAACTGGTACATATACATATACATATAACTGGTACATATACATATAACTGGTACATATACATACACATACACATAGTACACCACACATATACATATACATATAACTGGTACATATACATATCACTGGTACATATACATATCACTGGTACATATACATATACATATAACTGGTACATATACATATAACTGGTACATATACATACACATAGTACACCACACATATACATATAACTGGTACATACACATACACATAGTACACCACACATATACATATAACTGGTACATATACATATAACTGGTACATATACATACACATACACATAGTACACCACACATATACATATAACTGGTACATATACATATAACTGGTACATATACATACACATACACATAGTACACCACACATATACATATAACTGGTACATATACATACACATATACATATAACTGATACATATACATACACATATACATATAACTGGTACATATACATACACATAGTACACCACACATATACATATAACTGGTACATATACATATAACTGGTACATATACATATAACTGGTACATATACATACACATACACATAGTACACCACACATATACATATACATATAACTGGTACATATACATATAACTGGTACATATACATACACATACACATAGTACACCACACATATACATATACATATAACTGGTACATATACATATAACTGGTACATATACATACACATATACATATAACTGGTACATATACATACACATAGTACACCACACATATACATATAACTGGTACATATACATATAACTGGTACATATACATACACATTGTACACCACACATATACATATACATATAACTGGTACATATACATATAACTGGTACATATACATATAACTGGTACATATACATACACATAGTACACCACACATATACATATACATATAACTGGTACATATACATACACATATACATATAACTGATAGATATACATATAACTGGCACATATACATATAACTGGTACATATACATATAACTGGTACATATACATACACATATACATATAACTGGTACATATACATACACATATACATATAACTGGTACATATACATATAACTGATACATATACATACACATATACATATCACTGGTACATATACATACACAAACACATAGTACACCACACATATACATATCACTGGTAAATATACATATAACTGATACATAAACATATCACTGGTACATATACATACACATACACATAGTACACCACACATATACATATAACTGGTACATATACATACACATATACATATAACTGGTACATATACATATAACTGATACATATACATACACATATACATATCACTGGTACATATACATACAACTGGTACATATACATACACATATACATATAACTGGTACATATACATACACATATACATATAACTGGTACATATACATATAACTGGTACATATACATATAACTGGTACATATACATACACATAGTACACCACACATATACATATACATATAACTGGTACATACACATATAACAGGTACATATAACTGGTACATATACATATAACTGGTACATATACATATAACTGGTACATATACATACACATAGTACACCACACATATACATATAACTGGTACATATACATACACATATACATATAACTGGTACATATACATACACATATACATATAACTGGTACATATACATACACATATACATATAACTGGTACATATACATATACATATAACTGGTACATGTACATATAACTGGTACATATACATACACATACACATAGTACACCACACATATACATATACATATAACTGGTACATATACATATCACTGGTACATATACATATCACTGGTACATATACATATACATATACATATAACTGGTACATATACATATAACTGGTACATATACATACACATAGTACACCACACATATACATATAACTGGTACATACACATACACATAGTACACCACACATATACATATAACTGGTACATATACATATAACTGGTACATATACATACACATAGTACACCACACATATACATATAACTGGTACATACACATACACATAGTACACCACACATATACATATAACTGGTACATATACATATAACTGGTACATATACATACACATACACATAGTACACCACACATATACATATAACTGGTACATATACATATAACTGGTACATATACATACACATACACATAGTACACCACACATATACATATAACTGGTACATATACATACACATATACATATAACTGATACATATACATACACATATACATATAACTGGTACATATACATACACATAGTACACCACACATATACATATAACTGGTACATATACATATAACTGGTACATATACATATAACTGGTACATATACATACACATACACATAGTACACCACACATATACATATACATATAACTGGTACATATACATATAACTGGTACATATACATACACATACACATAGTACACCACACATATACATATACATATAACTGGTACATATACATATAACTGGTACATATACATATATCTGGTACATATACATACACATATACATATAACTGGTACATATACATACACATAGTACACCACACATATACATTTAACTGGTACATATACATATAATTGGTACATATACATATAACTGGTACATATACATACACATAGTACACCACACATATACATATAACTGGTACATATTCATATAACTGGTACATATACATATAACTGGTACATATACATACACATAGTACACCACACATATACATATAACTGGTACATATACATATAACTGGTACATATACATACACATAGTACACCACACATATACATATACATATAACTGGTACATATACATACACATATAACTGATAGATATACATATAACTGGCACATATACATATAACTGGTACATATACATATAACTGGTACATATACATACACATATACATATAACTGGTACATATACATATAACTGGTACATATACATACACATATACATACACATAGAACACCACACATATGCATATAACTGGTACATATACATATAACTGGTACATATACATAGCAATTGTATACAAGAAGAAAGCGTGTCAAGACAACCAAACTATAAACAAAATATCAAACTTTATTTACACATATGCGATTTTGACAAACACTGACCAATTTAAAAATATAGCTGATTCCCTTTGGGAGCTCTTATTGTACATTCATCAACACCAGATAAGATTTGTTGTAGCCAGGGTGGTTTTCTTGGGATGACTTGGATACTTTTCATCCCATTGAGTCCTGTTTTGTGTACTTGTTACACGTTTTAAGTGTTTTTAAATTGGTCAGTGTTTGTCAAAATCGCATATGTGTAAATAAAGTTTGATATTTTGTTTATAGTTTGGTTGTCTTGACACGCTTTCTTCTTGTATACAATTGCTGGTATTTTTGTGTCTATAAAACAACCAGTGCATATTGGCTGTGCAGGACCCACACCCTTCTTTTGTGGTACATATACATATACATACACATAAGGATAACTTATAGTAATTTAACAATATCCAGAGGTCCGTTTATAACTAGGGGTCATCTCAAGTCGGGTGTTCTTAAGTAGGGGACCGCCTGTACATAGTACAGGTACATATACTTATACATACACATAGTGCAGGTACATATACATACACATACACATATACATACACATATACATATAACTGGTACATATACATATAACTGGTACATATACATATAACTGGTACATATACATATACACATAGTGCAGGTACATATACATACACATATACATATACATACACATACATATAACTGGTACATATACATATAACTGGTACATATACATATACACATAGTGCAGGTACATATACATACACATACATATAACTGGTACATATACACATAGTACAGGTACATACACATAGTGCAGGTACATATACATACACATATACATACACATATACATATACATATAACTGGTACATATACATATAACTGGTACATATACATATACACATAGTGCAGGTACATATACATACACATATACATATACATATAACTGGTACATATACATACACATAGTGCAGGTACATATACATACACATATACATATACATACACATACATATAACTGGTACATATACACATAGTACAGGTACATACACATAGTGCAGGTACATATACATACACATATACATACACATATACATATACATATAACTGGTACATATACATATACCCATAGTACAGGTACATATACATATAACAGGTACATACACATACATATACTGTACATAGTAGTGGTACATACACATAGTACAGTCTCATATACATACACATAGTACATATACATAGTACAGGCTCATATACATACACATAGTACATACACATAGTACAGTCTCATATACATACACATAGTACATATACATTGTACAGGCTCATATACATACACATAATACATATACATAGTACAGGCTCATATACATACACATAGTACATATACATAGTACAGGCTCATATACATACACATAGTACATATACATAGTACAGGCTCATATACATACACATAGTACATACACATAGTACGGGCTCATATACATACACATAGTACATATACATAGTACAGGCTCATATACATACACATAGTACATACACATAGTACAGGCTCATATACATACACATAGTACATACACATAGTACAGTCTCATATACATACACATAGTACATATACATAGTACGGGCTCATATACATACACATAGTACATATACATAGTACAGGCTCATATACATACACATAGTACATATACATAGTACGGGCTCATATACATACACATAGTACATACACATAGTACAGGCTCATATACATACACATAGTACATATACATAGTACAGGCTCATATACATACACATAGTACATATACATAGTACAGGCTCATATACATACACATAGTACATATACATAGTACGGGCTCATATACATACACATAGTACATACACATAGTACGGGCTCATATACATACACATAGTACATATACATAGTACGGGCTCATATACATACACATAGTACATATACATAGTACAGGCTCATATACATACACATAGTACATATACATAGTACGGGCTCATATACATACACATAGTACATATACATAGTACGGGCTCATATACATACACATAGTACATATACATAGTACAGGCTCGTATACATACACATAGTGCAGGTAGTTTTTTTAATACATTTTTTTATATACAATTGTTCTTTTGACATGAAGAAACTGATTTTTTTTCATGAAACCAATTTCCCCCGTAGTATCCGTGCCATGGATCGCCACTGTCTCCTGGTGCTCTGGATCTTCTTTCTTCAAGGTTTGAGCTTTTGTTTGTTTCTCAATTTGTGATGGAAAAATGTTTATTGAAGTTGTGTTTTTTTTAAATGTATTTTTCATTGAATAACTAAGCAAAGGTCGGCTGAGCGGGAGGGGCCAGTGTCTGGTGGAGACCTCAGTGGTCACCGCTCGGCTCTCGCTGAGTGGGAGGGGCCGGTGTCTGGGGTAGACCTCAGTGGTCACCGCTCGGTTCTCGCTGAGTGGGAGGGGCCGGTGTCTGGGGGAGACCTCAGTGGTCAGCGCTCAGCTCTCGCTGGGCCTGTGGCCGGTGTCTGGTGGAGACCTCAGTGGTCACCGCTCAGCTCTCGCTGGGCCTGTGGCCGGTGTCTGGTGGAGACCTCAGTGGTCACCGCTCAGCTCTCGCTGGGCCTGTGGCCGGTGTCTGGTGGAGACCTCAGTGGTCACCGCTCGGCTCTCGCTCGGCCTTTGCCTGTTGTCCGGTGGAGACCTCAGTGGTCACCGCTCGGCTCTCGCTTGGCCTTTGCCTGTTGTCTGGTGCAGACCTCAGTGGTCACCGCTCGGCTCTCGCTCGGCCTTTGCCTGTTGTCCGGTGGAGACCTCACTGGTCACCGCTCGGCTCTCGGTTGTCCTGTGGCTGGTGTCTGGTGGAGACCTCAGTGGTCACCGCTCGGCTCTCGCTGGGCCTGTGGCCGGTGTCTGGTGGAGACCTCAGTGGTCAGTGCTCGGCTCTCGATTGGCCTTTGGCCGGTGTCTGGGGGAGACCTCAGTGGTCAGCGCTCGACTCTCGCTGAGCGGGAGGGGCCGGTGTCTGGGGGAGACCTCAGTGGTCACCGCTCGGCTCTCGCTCGGCCTTTGCCCGGTGTCTGGTGGAGACCTCAGTGGTCACCGCTCGGCTCTCGCTGGGCCTTTGGCAAGTGTCTGGGGGAGACCTCGGGGGTCAGCACTCGGCTCTTGCTTGGCCTTTGCCTGTTGTCTGGTGCAGACCTCAGTGGTCACCGCTTGGCTCCCGCTGGGCCTTTGGCCGACGTCTGGTGGAGACCTCAGTGGTCACCGCTCGGCTCTCACTGGGCCTTTGGCCAGTGTCTGGGGGAGACCTCGGGGGTCAGCACTCGGCTCTCGCTTGGCCTTTGCCTGTTGTCTGGTGCAGACCTCAGTGGTCACCGCTCGGCTCCCGCTGGGCCTTTTGGCCGATGTCTGGTGGAGACCTCAGTGGTCACCGCTCGGCTCTCGCTGAGTGGGAGGGGCCGGTGTCTGGTGGAGACCTCAGTGGTCACCGCCCGGTTCTCGCTCGGCCTTTGGCCGGTGTCTGGGGGAGACCTCAGTGGTCAGCGCTCGGCTCTCGCTGGGCCTTTGGCCGGTGTCTGGTGGAGACCTCAGTGGTCACCGCGCGGCTCTCGCTTGGTCTTTGGCCAGTGTCTGGTGGAGACCTCAGTGGTCACCGCTCGGCTCTCGCTGAGCCTTTTGGCCGGTGTCTGGGGGAGACCTCAGTGGTCAGCGCTCGGCTCTCGCTCGGCCTTTGGCCGGTGTCTGGTGGAGACCTCAGTGGTCACTGCTCGGCTCTCGCTTGGCCTTTGACCGGTGTCTGGTGGAGACCTCAGTGGTCACTGCTCGGCTCTCACTCGGCCTTTGGCCGGTGTCTGGTGGAGACCTCAGTGGTCACCGCTCGGCTCTCGCTGGGCCTTTGGCCGGTGTCTGGTGGAGACCTCAGTGGTCACCGCTCGGCTCTTGTTGAGCGGGAGGGGCCGGTGTCTGGGGGAGACCTCGGGGGTCAGCGCTCGGCTCTCGTTCGGCCTTTGCCTGTTGTCCGGTGGAGACCTCCAGTGGCCACCGCTCGGCTCTTGCTTAGCCTTTGGCCGGTGACTGGGGGAGACCTCAGTGGTCACCGCTCAGCTCTCACTGAGCCTTTGGCCGGTGTCTGGTGGAGACCTCAGTGGTCACTGCTCGGCTCTCACTCGGCCTTTTGGCCGGTGTCTGGTGGAGACCTGAGTGGTCACCGCTCGGCACTCGCTCGGCCTTTGGCCGTTGTCTGGTGGAGACCTCAGTGGTTAGCGCTCGGCCTTTGGCCGGTGTCTAGTGGAGACCTCAGTGGTCAGTGCTCGGCTCTCGCTGAGCGGAAGGGGCCGGTGTCTGGGGGAGACCTCAGTGGTCACCGCTCTCCTCTCGCTGAGCGGAAGGGGCCGGTGTCTGATGGAGACCTCAGTGGTCAGCGCTCGGCTCTCGCTGAGCGGGAGGGACAGGTGTCAGTGGGAGACCTCAGTGGTCACTGCTCGGCTCTCGCTGAGCCTTTTGGCCGGTGTCTGGGGGAGACCTCAGTGGTCAGCGCTCGGCTCTCGCTCGGCCTTTGGCCGGTGTCTGGTGGAGACCTCAGTGGTCACTGCTCGGCTCTCGCTTGGCCTTTGGCCGGTGACTGGGGGAGACCTCAGTGGTCACCGCTCAGCTCTCACTGAGCCTTTGGCCGGTGTCTGGTGGAGACCTCAGTGGTCACTGCTCGGCTCTCACTCGGCCTTTTGGCCGGTGTCTGGTGGAGACCTGAGTGGTCACCGCTCGGCACTCGCTCGGCCTTTGGCCGTTGTCTGGTGGAGACCTCAGTGGTTAGCGCTCGGCCTTTGGCCGGTGTCTAGTGGAGACCTCAGTGGTCAGTGCTCGGCTCTCGCTGAGCGGAAGGGGCCGGTGTCTGGGGGAGACCTCAGTGGTCACCGCTCTCCTCTCGCTGAGCGGAAGGGGCCGGTGTCTGATGGAGACCTCAGTGGTCAGCGCTCGGCTCTCGCTGAGCGAGAGGGGCAGGTGTCAGTGGGAGACCTCAGTGGTCACTGCTCGGCTCTCGCTGAGCCTTTTGGCCGGTGTCTGGGGGAGACCTCAGTGGTCAGCGCTCGGCCTTTGGCCGGTGTCTGGTGGAGACCTCAGTGGTCACTGCTCGGCTCTCGCTTGGCCTTTGACCGGTGTCTGGGGAGACCTCAGTGGTCACTGCTCGGCTCTCACTCGGCCTTTGGCCGGTGTCTGGTGGAGACCTCAGTGGTCACCGCTCGGCTCTCGCTGGGCCTTTGGCCGGTGTCTGGTGGAGACCTCAGTGGTCACCGCTCGGCTCTTGTTGAGCGGGAGGGGCCGGTGTCTGGGGGAGACCTCGGGGGTCAGCGCTCGGCTCTCGTTCGGCCTTTGCCTGTTGTCCGGTGGAGACCTCCAGTGGCCACCGCTCGGCTCTTGCTTAGCCTTTGGCCGGTGTCTGGGGGAGACCTCAGTGGTCACCGCTCAGCTCTCACTGAGCCTTTGGCCGGTGTCTGGTGGAGACCTCAGTGGTCACTGCTCGGCTCTCACTCGGCCTTTTGGCCGGTGTCTGGTGGAGACCTCAGTGGTCACCGCTCGGCACTCGCTCGGCCTTTGGCCGTTGTCTGGTGGAGACCTCAGTGGTTAGCGCTCGGCCTTTGGCCGGTGTCTAGTGGAGACCTCAGTGGTCAGCGCTCGGCTCTCACTGAGCGGAAGGGGCCGGTGTCTGGGGGAGACCTCAGTGGTCACCGCTCTCCTCTCGCTGAGCGGAAGGGGCCGGTGTCTGATGGAGACCTCAGTGGTCAGCGCTCGGCTCTCGCTGAGCGGGAGGGGCAGGTGTCAGTGGGAGACCTCAGTGGTCACCGCTCGGCTCTCGCTCGGCCTTTGGCCGGTGTCTGGTGGAGACCTCCGTGGTCACCGCCCGCCTCTCGCTCGGCCTTTGGCTGGTGTCTGGGGGAGACCTCAGTGGTCAGCGCTCGGCTCTTGCTGAGCGGGAGGGGCCAGTGTCTGGGGGAGACCTTAGTGGTCAGCGCTCGGCTCTCGCTCGGCCTTTGCCCGGTGTCTGGTGGAGACCTCAGTGGTCACCGCTCGGCTCTCGCTGAGCGGGAGGGGCCGGTGTCTGGTGGAGACCTCAGTGGTCACCGCTCGGTTCTCGCTTGGCCTTTGGTCGGTGTCTGGGGGAGACCTCAGTGGTCAGCACTCGGCTCTCGTTGAGCAGGAGGGGCCGGTGTCTGGGGGAGACCTCGGGGGTCAGCGCTCGGCTCTCGCTCGGCCTTTGCCTGTTGTCCAGTGGAGACTTCAGTGGTCACCGCTCGGCTCTCGCTGAGCCTTTGGCCGGTGTCTGGTGGAGACCTCAGTAGTCAGCGCTCGGCTCTCGCTCGGCCTTTGGCCGGTGTCTGGTGGAGACCTCAATGGTCAGCACTCGGCTCTCGCTCGGCCTTTGGCCGGTGTCTGGTGGAGACCTCAGTGGTCAGCGCTCGGCTCTCGCTAAGCGGGAGGGGCCAGTGTCTGGGGGAGACCTCAGTGGTCACCGCTCGGCTCTCGCTGGGCCTTTGGCCAGTGTCTGGTGGAGACCTCAGTGGTTACCGCTCGCCTCTCGCTGAGTGGGAGGGGCTGGCATCTGGTGGAGACCTCAGTGTTCACCGCTCGGCTCTCGCTGAGCGGAAGGGGCCGGTGTCTGGTGGAGACCTCAGTGGTCACCACTCGGCTCTCGCTGGGCCTTTGGCCAGTGTCTGGGGGAGACCTCGGGGGTCAGCACTCAGCTCTCGCTTGGCCTTTGGCCAGTGTCTGGTGCAGACCTCAGTGGTCACCGCTCGGTTCTCGCTCGGCCTTTGGTCAGTGTCTGGGGGAGACCTCAGTGGTCAGCGCTCGGCTCTCGCTCGGCCTTTGGCCGGTGTCTGGTGGAGACCTCAGTGCTCACCGCTCGGCTCTCGCTGAGCCTTTTGGCCGGTGTCTGGGGGAGACCTCAGTGGTCACCGCTCGGCTCTCGCTCGGCCTTTGGCCGGTGTCTGGGGGAGACCTCAGTGGTCACTGCTCAGCTCTCGCTCGGCCTTT
The DNA here is from genome assembly GCF_040894005.1 of Engystomops pustulosus. Lineage (NCBI taxonomy): Eukaryota > Metazoa > Chordata > Amphibia > Anura > Leptodactylidae > Engystomops > Engystomops pustulosus. The sequence continues at coordinate 80,691 of NW_027285151.1, forward strand.
GACCGGTGTCTGGGGGAGACCTCAGTGGTCAGCGCTCGGCTCTCGCTGAGCGGGAGGGGCCGGTGTCTGGGGGAGACCTCAGTGGTCACCGCTCGGCTCTCGCTCGGCCTTTGGCCGGTGTCTGGTGGAGACCTCATTGGTCACCGCTCGGCTCTCGCTCGGCCTTTGGCCGGTGTCTGGTGGAGACCTCATTGGTCAGCGCTCGGCTCTCGCTCGGCCTTTGGCCGGTGTCTGGTGGAGACCTCATTGGTCACCGCTCGGCTCTCGCTGAGCGGGAGGGGCCGGTGTCTGGGGGAGACCTCAGTGGTCACCGCTCGGCTCTCGCTCGGCCTTTGGCCGGTGTCTGGTGGAGACCTCATTGGTCACCGCTCGGCTCTCGCTCGGCCTTTGGCCGGTGTCTGGTGGAGACCTCATTGGTCAGCGCTCGGCTCTCGCTCGGCCTTTGGCCGGTGTCTGGTGGAGACCTCATTTGTCACCGCTCGGCTCTCGCTCGGCCTTTGGCCGGTGTCTGGTGGAGACCTCAGTGGTCAGCGCTCGGCTCTCGCTGAGCGGGAGGGGCCGGTGTCTGGGGGAGACCTCAGTGGTCACCTCTCGCTGAGCGGGAGGGCCGGTGTCTGGTGGAGACCTCAGTGGTCACCTCTCGCTGAGCGGAAGGGGCCGGTGTCTGGTGGAGACCTCAGTCGTCAGCGCTCGGCTCTCGCTGGGGCTTTGTCCGGTGTTTGGGGGAGACCTCAGTGGTCACCGCTTGGCTCTCGCTGAGCGGGAGGTGCCTGTGTCTGGTGGAGACCTCAGTGGTCACCTCTCACTGAGTGGGAGGGCCGGTGTCTGGTGGAGACCTCAGTGGTCACCTCTCTCTGAGCGGGAGGGGCCGGTGTCTGGGGGAGACCTCAGTGGTCACCTCTCGCTGAGCGGGAGGGCCGGTGTCTGCTGGAGACCTCAGTGGTCACCTCTCGCTGAGCAGGAGGGGCCAGTGTCTGGTGGAGACCTCAGTGGTCACAGCTTGGCTCTCGGTGAGCGGGAGGGGCCTGTGTCTGCTAGAGACCACAGTGGTCAGCGCTCTGCTCTCGCTCGGTCTTTATTGTGGTCGTCTAGAGATAGTTTTATTATCTTACAGTAATGACTTACATGTTTGAAGAAAACCTCGAGGTCAACAAAAGAATATTTATAGAAACTAATGATAGAGCCTGACCCTGACCGCGGGGCAGCAGAAGTGTAGGCAACGTCCAGGCTCATTGCCGCTGCAACCCGGGGCCCCCCAAACACCTTCCAATAAGATCCGGGCTTGACACTCATATAGAACCCTTTATTTCTATTATCTCATGACCATAATGGCATTCAGGGGGTTAATAGTCAGTGACAGCCGATCTATAAGAATCAGGGGCAGTTATTACCCCTGCCGCCACCCCATCTACACAACCTCATTATGGGATGGAACTGCTCCTGTGCTTTGTGTCACTTCCCATGAGGACGGTGAGTCGTTGGTGTCTAGTGTTTATCTGCACACGTCTGGCCAATGTCTGGCCAATGTCTGGCCAATGTTGGAAGGAAAGTCTTCAGGCGCATGTATTAGTGTAAATTTCCTTCCTATCCGGATGGTTTTGGGCGCATTGGGAACGATTGGGTATGCATCGGGGTTCTCTTGTGGTGGCAGAAGGTTGTTGAGACATCGTAGATCTGTACTGTGAAGCGCGTGGGATTGGGGCATGTGGTGGGGCACGCGGTGGGGCATGTGGTGGGGCATGCGGTGGGGCACGCGGTGGGGTACGTGGTGGGGCACATGGTGGGGCACACAGTGGGACACATGGTGAGGCATGTGGTGGGGCACGAGGTGAGGCATGTGGTGGGGCATGTCATGGGGCACGTGGTGGGGCATGTGGTGGGGCACTTGGACCATCTTTTTATGGCTATTCTACATATCTAGTGTTGAGTGCTGAGAATGACCTATCTAACGCATCTCTTAGATTTAGGAGTTGAGCTCTGACCAAATTCAATGAATATTTTTTGACTTTTGAGAGTTTTCTTGGGGACTTACTCCTCTGGCCAGAAGTTCCTCCCCCAGACCGAGGCTTCATTGTCTGACCCTCCTGCTTCCCCTTGTCTGACCCATCCTGCTTCCCCTCGTCTGACCCCTCCTGCTTCCCCTTGTCTGACCCCTCCTGCTTCCCCTTGTCTGACCCCTCCTGCTTCCCCTTGTCTGACCCCTCCTGCTTTCCCTTGTCTGACTCCTCCTGCTTTCCCTTGTCTGACCCCTCCTGCTTCCCCTTGTCTGACCCCTCCTGCTTCCCCTTGTCTGACCCCTCCTGCTTTCCCTTGTCTGACCCCTCCTTCTTTCCCTTGTCTGACCCCTCCTGCTTCGCCTTGCCTGACCCCTCCTGCTTCCCCTTGTCTGACCCCTCCTGCTTCCCCTTGTCTGACCCCTCCTGCTTTCCCTTGTCTGACCCCTCCTGATTTTCCCTTGTCTGACCCCTGCTGCTTTCCCTTGTCTGACCCCTCCTGCTTTCCCTTGTCTGACCCCTCCTGCTTTCCCTTGTCTGACCCCTCCTGCTTTCCCTTGTCTGACCCCTCCTGCTTCCCCTTGTCTGACCCCTCCTGCTTTCCCTTGTCTGACCCCTCCTGCTTTCCCTTGTCTGACCCCTCCTGCTTCCCCTTGTCTGACCCCTCCTGCTTCCCCTTGTCTGACCCCTCCTGCTTCCCCTTGTCTGACCCCTCCTGCTTTCCCTTGTCTGACCCCTCCTACTTTCCCTTGTCTGACCCCTCCTGCTTCCCCTTGTCTGACCCCTCCTGCTTTCCCTTGTCTGACCCCTCCTGCTTTCCCTTGTCTGACCCCTCCTGCTTTCCCTTGTCTGACCCCTCCTGCTTCCCCTTGTCTGACCCCTCCTGCTTCCCCTTGTCTGACCCCTCCTGCTTCCCCTTGTCTGACCCCTCCTGCTTCCCCTTGTCTGACCCCTCCTGCTTTCCCTTGTCTGACCCCTCCTGCTTCCCCTTGTCTGACCCCTCCTGCTTTCCCTTGTCTGACCCCTCCTGCTTCCCCTTGTCTGACCCCTCCTGCTTTCCCTTGTCTGACCCCTCCTGCTTCCCCTTGTCTGACCCCTCCTGCTTCCCCTTGTCTGACCCCTCCTGCTTCCCCTTGTCTGACCCCTCCTGCTTTCCCTTGTCTGACCCCTCATGCTTCCCCTTGTCTGACCCCTCCTGCTTCCCCTTGTCTGACCCCTCCTGCTTTCCCTTGTCTGACCCCTCCTGCTTCCCCTTGTCTGACCCCTCCTGCTTCCCCTTGTCTGACCCCTCCTGCTTCCCCTTGTCTGACCCCTCCTGCTTCCCCTTGTCTGACCCCTCCTGCTTTCCCTTGTCTGACCCCTCCTGCTTTCCCTTGTCTGACCCCTCCTGCTTCCCCTTGTCTGACCCCTCCTGCTTCCCCTTGTCTGACCCCTCCTGCTTCCCCTTGTCTGACCCCTCCTGCTTCCCCTTGTCTGGCCCCTCCTGCTTTCCCTTGTCTGACCCCTCCTGCTTTCCCTTGTCTGACCCCTCCTGCTTTCCCTTGTCTGACCCCTCCTGCTTCCCCTTGTCTGACCCCTCCTGCTTTCCCTTGTCTGACCCCTCCTGCTTTCCCTTGTCTGACCCCTCCTGCTTTCCCTTGTCTGACCCCTCCTGCTTCCCCTTGTCTGACCCCTCCTGCTTTCCCTTGTCTGACCCCTCCTGCTTTCCCTTGTCTGACCCCTCCTGCTTTCCCTGTTACACGCATTGGTGGGTAGAAGTGTAACGAGACTTCGGGCTCCACCTTGTTGTATTCATCGTGGTGGCTCCGTTCCTGCCGCCCCCATAAGTCATCATCACCTCTGCCCTCCCCGGCTACACCTGGGGGCTTCCTGAGGGGTCATCACCTCTGCCCTCCCCGGCTACATCCGGGGGCTTCCTGAGGGGGTCATCACCTCTGCCCTCCCCGGCTACACCTGGGGGCTTCCTGAGGGGTCATCACCTCTGCCCTCCCCGGCTACACCTGGGGGCTTCCTGAGGGGGTCATCACCTCTGCCCTCCCCGGCTACACCTGGGGGCTTCCTGAGGGGGTCATCACCTCTGCCCTCCCCGGCTACACCTGGGGGCTTCCTGAGGGGGTCATCACCTCTGCCCTCCCCGGCTACACCTTTGGCTTGGGGCTTCCTGAGGGGGTCATCACCTCTGCCCTCTCCGGCTACACCTGGGGGCTTCCTGAGGGGGTCATCACCTCTGCTCTCCCCGGCTACACCTAGGGGCTTCCTGAGGGGTCATCACCTCTGCCCTCCCCGGCTACACCTGGGGGCTTCCTGAGGGGTCATCACCTCTGCCCTCCCCGGCTACTCCTTTGGGTGGGGGCTTCCTGAGGGGGTCATCACCTCTGCCCTCCCCGGCTACACCTGGGGGCTTCCTGAGGGGGTCATCACCTCTGCTTTCCCCGGCTACACCTAGGGGCTTCCTGAGGGGTCATCACCTCTGCCCTCCCCGGCTACACCTAGGGGCTTCCTGAGGGGTCATCACCTCTGCTCTCCCCGGCTACTCCTTTGGGTGGGGGCTTCCTGAGGGGGTCATCACCTCTCATAGGGTCTTAACTTCTTACGATCAGACACTTGCAAGCAAAGTTTTCCTCCAGTTTCACAGAAATCTCACATAATACCATGTTTCCCCTAAAATAAGACATCCCCCAAAAATAAGACCTAGTACAATTTTGTTCCAGCTTAGAAATATAAGGCCTCCCCTAAAAATAAGACCTAGTGGCAGTCATAACAGCAGCTCCCCCCACTCATACATTAGTATTAGGAAATCTTTTAGATGCTGCAGAAGGTTGTGACATGGGGAAGAATTCATGGCATTAACCCTTTCACGACCCGTGACGTAATAGCACGTCACGGGTCGGCCGCGGGTGCATGGAGAGGGCTCACGCGCTGAGCCCTCTCCATAGCCGGTAAGTCTTTGCTGCATATTTCACCTCGATCGCCGCCGGCAATGCTGCCGGCGGCTTCAAAAGGATGGCGGCGCGTGGGCGAAGACCCGAGGCTACTTCTGGTTAACCCATGCATTACAATGTGCTATCAGCACATTGTAATGTATGAGTAGTAAAATCCCCATATACTGCCATACTGTAGTATGGCAGTATATGATAGGATCGTGCAGACCCCCTAGGGTTAAAGTAGCCTAGGGAGTCTGAAAAGTACTAAAAATAAAAATAAAAAAAAGTTAAAAAAAAAAAATTATAATAAAAAACCCTAAAAACTCAAATCACCCCCCTTTCCCTAGAACTGATATAAATATAAATAAACAGTAAAAAGCATAAACACATTCGGTATCGCCGCGTCCGAAAATGCCCGATCTATCAAAATATGATAATGGTTTTTCACTGCGTTTAATCCCGTAATGGAAAAACGCGCCCAAATTCGAAAATGGCACTTTTTTTGTCATTTAAAAAAATTAAAAAATTCTATAAAAAGTGATCACAAGGTCGAACAGTCCTAAAATTGATAACATTGTAAACGTCATCAAAATCCGCAAAAAACGACACCACCCACAGCTCAGTACACCAAAGTATAAAAAAGTTATTAGCGCCAGAAGATGGCAAAATCCCCCAAAAAATTTTTGTACAGGAGGTTTTAATTTTTTTAAATGTATGAAAACATTATAAAACCTATACAAATTTGGTATCCCCTTAATCGTACCGACCCAAAGAATAAAGTAGACATGTCATTTGGGGCGCTCAATGAAAGACGTAATATCCAAGCCCACAAGAAAATGGCACAAATGCGTTTTTTTACCAATTTCACTGCATTTAGAATTTTTTTCCCGCTTCCTAGTACACGGCATGGAATATTCAATACCATCTCTATGAAGTGCAATTTGTTACGCAAAAAATATGCCGTCACACAGCTCTGTACATGGAAAAATAAAAAAGTTATGGATTTTTGATCATGGGGAGTAAAAAATGAAAATGAAAAAACAAAAAAGGGCAAGGTCCTGAAAGGGTTAAATGGCTGATGTGCTGCAAATGTGATCCCAGCAGCCGCCTGGATAAGAAGGGTCATTTATGGGAAGTGATTTTACTAAACATTAGAGACCGGGGCCAATGATTCTAATAGAAATGGAGTCACAAGAAATACAAATTCAGAGTTTGGAGAGTTATTATGGGGGGTTTGTCAGAGAAGTAGATTTTTTGTTCAATGATAAATGTAAATTCTTGTTCATGGAAAAATAAGAATCCCCTGAGAATAAGACCTGGCGCCTCTTTAGGAGCAAAAATTAATATAAGACACTGTCTTATTTCCGGGGAAACAGGGTATCTACAGCCGCTGACGTGAACCTGTCCAGTGTCCTGCATTTCCCAAAATACGTCTGGAGCTACAGGGTAACAGCAGATTCGTTACCAGAGCTTCATGGAGCCAATGATGTGTGGAGCGAGGGAGATGCAATACCACACACAACCTGCAGACAGTGGGGGCGCTGTTCCAGTTAAATCCTCAGTACAAGGTCCGTGTATGATTATATGAAGAATTACACGATCATGGAGAATAGGGAACCCCCACCCCCTGTGAGCCCCTCTCCTCCCTCTGTGACCCCCCCTTCCCCCCCTGTGACCTCACTCTGTGAACCCCCTCCCCCACCCTCTGTGACCCCCCCCCTCTGTGACCTCACTCTGTGACCCCCTCCCCCCACCCCCTGAGACCCCCTCTCCTCCCTCTGTGACCCCCCTTCCCCCCCTGTGACCTCACTCTGTGACCCCCCACCCCCTGTGACCCCCTCTCCTCCCTCTGTGACCCTCCCCCTGTGACCCCCTCCACCCCATGACCCCCTCTCCTCCATCTGTGACCCTCCCTCTGTGACCCCCTCCCCCCCTGTGACCTCCCTCTGTGACCCCCTCCCCCCCTGTGACCTCACTCTGTGACCCCCTCCCCCACCCCCTGTGACCCCCTCTCCTCCCTCTGTGACCCCCCTGTGACCTCACTCTGTGACCCCCCTCTCCCCCACCCCCCGTGACCCCCTCTCCTCCATCTGTGACCCTCCCTCTGTGACCCCCTCCCCCCCGTGACCTCCCTCTGAGACCCCCTCCCACCCTGTGACCTCACTCTGTGACCCCCTCCCCCACCCCCTGTGACCCCCTCTCCTCCCTCTGTGACCCTCCCCCTGTGACCCCCTCCCCCCCATGACCCCCTCTCCTCCATCTGTCCCTCTGAGACCCCCTCCCACCCTGTGACCTCACTCTGTGATCCCCACCCCCTGTGACCCCCTCTCCTACCTCTGTGACCCCCCTCCCCCCCCTGTAATCTCACTCTGTGACCCCCCTCCCCCACCCCCTGTGACTCCCTCTCCTCCCTCTGTGACCCCCCTCCCCCCCACTGTGACCTCACTCTGTGACCCCCCTCCCCTACCCCCTGTGACCCCCTCTCCTCCCTCTGTGACCCCCCTGTGACCTCACTCTGTGACCCCCCCTCCCCCACCCCCTGTGACCCCCTCTCCTCCATCTGTGACCCTCCCTCTGTGACCCCCTCCCCTACCCCCTGTGACCCCCTCTCCTCCCTCTGTGACCCCCCTGTGACCTCCCTCTGTGACCCCCCCTCCCCCACCCCCTGTGACCCCCTCTCCTCCCTCTGTGACCCCCCTCCCCCCCACTGTGACCTCACTCTGTGACCCCCCTCCCCTACCCCCTGTGACCCCCTCTCCTCCCTCTGTGACCCCCCTGTGACCTCCCTCTGTGACCCCCCCTCCCCCTCCCCCTGTGACCCCCTCTCCTCCCTCTGTGACCCCCTCCCCCCCACTGTGACTTCACTCTGTGACCCCCCTCCCCTACCCCCTGTGACCCCCTCTCCTCCCTCTGTGACCCCCCTTCCCCCCTGTGACCTCCCTCTGTGACCCCCTCCCCCCCTGTGACCTCACTCTGTGACCCCCTCCCCCCTGTGACGTCCCTCTGAGACCCCCTCCCACCCTGTGACCTCACTCTGTGACTGCCTCCCCCACCCCCTGTGACCCCCTCTCCTCCCTCTGTGACCCCCCTCCCCCACCCCCTGTGACCCCCTCTCCTCCCTTTGTGACCCTCCCCCTGTGACCCCCCCATGACTCCCCTCTCCTCCCTCTGTGACCCTCCCTCTGTGACCCCCTCCCCCCCTGTGACCTCACTCTGTGACCCCCTCCCCCACCCCTGTGACCCCCTCTCCTCCCTCTGTGACCCCCTCCCCCCCTGTGACCTCACTCTGTGACCCCCTCCCCCTGTGACCCCCTCTCCTCCCTCTGTGACCCCCTCCCCCCCTGTGACCTGACTCTGTGACCCCCCTCCCCCACCCCCTGTGACTTCCTCTCCTCCCTCTGTGACCCCCTCCCCCACACCCTGTGACCTCACTCTGTGACCCCCCTCCCCCACACCCTGTGACCCCCTCTCCTCCCTCTGTGACTCCTGTGCTGTGGTGCTTCGTGCTGCTGTACGTGGACTCATGTGCTGTGGTGCTTCGTGCTCCGGTACGTGGACTCATGTGCTGTGGTGCTTCGTGCTCCTGTTCGTGGACTCATGTGCTGTGGTGCTTCGTGCTCCTGTACGTGGACTCATGTGCTGTGGTGCTTCGTGCTCCGGTACGTGGACTCATGTGCTGTGGTGCTTCGTGCTGCTGTACGTGGACTCATGTGCTGTGGTGCTTCGTGCTCCGGTACGTGGACTCATGTGCTGTGGTGCTTCGTGCTGCTGTACGTGGACTCATGTGCTGTGGTGCTTCGTGCTCCGGTACGTGGACTCATGTGCTGTGGTGCTTCGTGCTGCTGTACGTGGACTCATGTGCTGTGGTGCTTCGTGCTCCGGTACGTGGACTCATGTGCTGTGGTGCTTCGTGCTCCTGTTCGTGGACTCATGTGCTGTGGTGCTTCGTGCTGCTGTACGTGGACTCATGTGCTGTGGTGCTTCGTGCTCCGGTACGTGGACTCATGTGCTGTGGTGCTTCGTGCTCCGGTACGTGGACTCATGTGCTGTGGTGCTTCGTGCTCCGGTACGTGGACTCATGTGCTGTGGTGCTTCGTGCTGCTGTACGTGGACTCATGTGCTGTGGTGCTTCGTGCTCCGGTACGTGGACTCATGTGCTGTGGTGCTTCGTGCTGCTGTACGTGGACTCATATGCTTTGGTGCTTCGTGCTCCGGTACGTGGACTCATGTGCTGTGGTGCTTCGTGCTCCGGTACGTGGACTCATGTGCTGTGGTGCTTCGTGCTGCTGTACGTGGACTCATGTGCTGTGGTGCTTTGTGCTGCTGTACGTGGACTCATGTGCTGTGGTGCTTCGTGCTCCGGTACGTGGACTCATGTGCTGTGGTGCTTTGTGCTGCTGTACGTGGACTCGTGCTGTGGTGCTTCGTGCTCCGGTACGTGGACTCATGTGCTGTGGTGCTTCGTGCTCCGGTACATGGACTCATGTGTTGTGGTGCTTCGTGCTCTGGTACGTGGACTCATGTGCTGTGGTGCTTCGTGCTGCTGTACGTGGACTCATGTGCTGTGGTGCTTCGTGCTGCTGTACGTGGACTCATGTGCTGTGGTGCTTCGTGCTCCGGTACGTGGACTCATGTGCTGTGGTGCTTCGTGCTGCTGTACGTGGACTCATGTGCTGTGGTGCTTTGTGCTGCTGTACGTGGACTCATGTGCTGTGGTGCTTCGTGCTTCTGTACGTGGACTCATGTGCTGTGGTGCTTCGTGCTCCGGTACGTGGACTCATGTGCTGTGGTGCTTCGTGCTCCGGTACGTGGACTCATGTGCTGTGGTGCTTCGTGCTGCTGTTCGTGGACTCATGTGTTGTGGTGCTTCGTGCTGCTGTACGTGGACTCATGTGCTGTGGTGCTTCGTGCTGCTGTACGTGGACTCATGTGCTGTGGTGCTTCGTGCTGCTGTACGTGGACTCATGTGCTGTGGTGCTTTGTGCTGCTGTACGTGGACTCATGTGCTGTGGTGCTTCGTGCTTCTGTACGTGGACTCATGTGCTGTGGTGCTTCGTGCTCCGGTACGTGGACTCATGTGCTGTGGTGCTTCGTGCTCCGGTACGTGGACTCATGTGCTGTGGTGCTTCGTGCTGCTGTTCGTGGACTCATGTGTTGTGGTGCTTCGTGCTGCTGTACGTGGACTCATGTGCTGTGGTGCTTCGTGCTGCTGTACGTGGACTCATGTGCTGTGGTGCTTCGTGCTGCTGTACGTGGACTCGTGCTGTGGTGCTTCGTGCTGCTGTACTCACTGATCTGCAAAGTGTGACACTACACGGCGGCCTGAGAACAGGAAGGTAAGAAGCGAGCGCGAGCGCGGACACACGAGCGCAGTAACCACAGACCACACGAGGAGACACCCTCACTACTCCATCACTACAGAGGTTTCTAATCGACCTACATACAGCGTGTGACGACTCTGGACCCGACACATCCACCAATAACCACGGACAGCCATGAATGACTGCAATACCGAGGATCCCCTGTGGAGGCGCTGCAGGGGAACCACAAAGATTCTCAAGTCTCTACTCTGTCCCATAAAGGAAATGTCCCATCACAATCCATCCTGATAAACTCATAGACCCCGGCGTGGCATCCGTGACATCTCCTTATATCTGTTATTCGTGGCCTCCTTCCTTCTAAAGTCATTGGGGGTCATTTACTAAGGGCCCGATTTGTGTTTTCCCGATGTGTTACCCGAATATTTCCGATTTGCTCCGATTTCCTCTGAATTGCCTGGGGATTTTGGTGCACGCGGCGGAAATCGGGGGGCGTGGCCGAACGAAAACCCAACAGATTCGGAAAAACCGCCGCATTTAAAAAACAAAAAGTGTCGCAGTGCTTGCACTTACCTTCACCAGGAATAGGCCGGTGTACTCCAGTGCGTTCCGATGCTCTTCAGCGCAGCAGCACCACCTGGTGGACGTCGGAGGAACTGCCTTAGTGAATCGCGGCCGGACCCGAATCCACCGCAGAGAACGCACCGCTGGATCGCGAATGGACTGGGTAAGTAAATCTGCCCCAGTGTTTTAATTTGTGCTAATGAGCCTGAAGCAAGGGAAGGGCTGCTCATTGTAACAGCCTATGAATCTGCATAACTGAAGGGTTCTGGTTACATCCCCAGAGCCTTTAAGGCTCATTAGCATAATTTTCACCGTTGATTTTAGATGTAAGGAGGCCATGGATATCTAATAGAAGTCACAGGGTCTTTGGTTCATTACGATGGATGTTAAGGGTAGATTTTCTTTAATGTTGGTCATAGCCCCACCCCATTACCCTATAAAAAGGGGCGGGGCGGGTACTTTTCCAGGACACTCCTACAAAATGGTGGACGATGATTGCATCTATGGAGACCACTAAGCTGTCGTTTCTCACGATGTCCACAGAATATTTGTGGCCCCAGAATCCTCGGCTGTGTTATCTCCATCAGATCATTAACTCATTCCAGTCTTTTTGCTACTCACTGGAATTTTGTTTTCATCTCAAAGAAATAATATTTGCTGGTTTCAGAACCCAATATACTAATGGGGGCTCATGTACTTACCTGTCCGAGGATTCCCCGAAAGTGCAACATCCATTTATAATGTGCTGTGCGAGGAGTCACTAAGATCCTGCGCCCGATATCCTGCATGTGTCGCTTCCCCGCTCAGGTCCCCGGAGTTCACCTTCTTCTTCCTGGTGCATGTAAGTGCATTGTCCGTGTATAATGCGCTGTGCGGGGAGTCACTAAGATCCTGCGCCCGATATCCTGCATGTGTCGCTTCCCCGCTCAGGTCCCTGGAGTTCACCTTCTTCTTCCTGGTGCATGTAAGTGCATTGTCCATGTATAATGAGCTGTGCGGGGAGTCACTAAGATCGTGTGCCCGATATCCTGCATGTGTCGCTTCCCCGCTCAGGTCCCCGGAGTTCACCTTCTTCTTCCTGGTGCATGTAAGTGCATTGTCCGTGTATAATGCGCTGTGCGGGGAGTCACTAAGATCCTGCGCCCGATATCCTGCATGTGTCGCTTCCCCGCTCAGGTCCCCGGAGTTCACCTTCTTCTTCCTGGTGCATGTAAGTGCATTGTCCATGTATAATGAGCTGTGCGGGGAGTCACTAAGATCCTGCGCCCGATATCCTGCATGTGTCGCTTCCCCGCTCAGGTCCCTGGAGTTCACCTTCCTCTTCCTGGTGCATGTAAGTGCATTGTCCGTGTATAATGCGCTGTGTGGGGAGTCACTAAGATCCTGCCCCCGATATCCTGCATGTGTCACTTCCCCGCTCAGGTCCCCGGAGTTCACCTTCTTCTTCCTGGTGCATGTAAGTGCATTGTCCGTGTATAATGTGCTGTGCGGGGAGTCACTAAGATTGTGCGACCGATATCCTGCATGTGTCGCTTCCCCGCTCAGGTCCCCGGAGTTCACCTTCTTCTTCCTGGTGGATGTGCAACATCCCCCACCGGGGCCTAGCCCTTGAGGTGAGGCCTGGAGACAGTCGGGGCCCGCGGTACCGGAGTGGCTGGTGGTTGCGGCCTAGGCACGCTAGTGTCACGGTGCTTGGTATGGGGAACCGGAGGGCTGTCCTACAGCCTGGCAGGTCTCCAGCAGGGTGGTGTTGGCAAGAAATGATGAGGGAGAGGCTGCTATAGCGGATCACCCTGGGGCAACCCCTTAATGTCCCGAGTGTGAGTCTTTGGGTGATGGACGGGGTGCCGGTGATGAAGGCAGCCGTATTAGCAGGGACCAGACAGAGACAGAAGTTGAAGAAAACAACTTACAGTTCTTTATTTGGTACCCGCAGGAACCGCAGCAAACGTGCCTTTAACAGGTAGATGGGGTGCCGAGATGTGAGTTGGAGGGAGCCTCAGGAGATAGTTCACCAGCCTGGATGTAGAGGGCAGGCTGGGAGGCAGCTGTGTCCTGGTAGGAAGCTTCAGCTTGTCCTGTAGGGCTTCAGGTATCACCTTTAAAGGTAAGATGATACCCCTTTTCCTCACTACACTAACTCTAGTCTTATACTCCACTCTTCAGAGGCAGGGGCTAGGCTCTTCCTGCTCTGGTATGGGCTAGACAGAGATTGCTCACTCACTCACTCACTCTCTAGGATTCTCCTACACTAGAATCTCAGAGTGTTCTCTAGAACATTCCTGGCCAGGGGTTTTATTACTTCCCCTCTGGTCAGGTGGTGGCTGCTCCTCCAATCACATCTCAGCTTACAAAGGACAGGATGTAACACAGATCATTGGATAATAGCATCTTGCATCATACAAAACACTTAACTTCTGCCTTGCCAGGCAGGATTCACCACTGCAATATCCCCTATGTCCTATAAGGACCATGTAGTGTGATGTGATTACATGCAGGTGGGACGTATTCGCAAACACTCCTTCGCCATTGCATCGGCGAGGGTGTTGCATACCCCGGGGGCAATTGAAAGAGCCGCCCTCGGCTCGACTACAGATGGCTTGAGGGGGCAGAGGTGGATAAAGGCACTTCTGGGAAGTGCAGGCTATGTGAGGTGTAGGGACAAACCGCCCATGGTCCTTGAGACAGGCACCTGAGTAGCCTATCTACCGTTACAGAGGCAAGATAGGAAATGTCTCTTTTCCTGCAAAGAAAAGGCATGGAAGTGCAAACATAGGGGGATATTTATCAGGACCTCTGCGCACCGCCAGTGGCGCAGAGGCCCTGAAATAATCGCAAATGATAGCTTATTGCTAGCTTTTGCGATTATTTTTCTCAATCCGCCACCTTCACGCCAGGATCTCCAAGGGCCGTTGGCTCACAATGGGACATAGAGGGGCCCTTTGATTGTGTCGCTCTCCTCGAGCGATGGCGCAGGCTGGGCATTCTCGACACCAGGCTTCAATGTCGGACTTCATGTTGACCCAGAAGAATCGCCTTCGGAGGGTGGCTTCAGTCTTCTGAGCGCCAAAGTGTCCAGACTGGTCATGGTACATTTCCAGTACTATCTTGGCGTCCCTCCTGGGAATCACAATCTGGTATAGCCGGTCATAAGTGATAGGGTCCAGAGTTCTTCTCTTTAGCAGACCCTGGTGCATGCTCAGAGTCTTTCTCTGGCGCCACAATTCAGACAGTTCTCCATCAGCTCTTCTGCGCCGGATCCTTTCAGGCACTCGCCCACTAGAGAGATAGTCCATTACTTCTCCTATGGCACGGCTATCAGCCTGAAGACTCATCCAGAGGTCCTTTTCCGCAGGGGGCTCTAACTCTTCTTGAGGAGTAGCTGGCGCTGCCTCTGTCGGTAGGGAGTAAACTCTCTGGGCATCTTGACGCACAAACCGGGCATAGAATGCTGGCATCTCGACATCTTCCCACTGAGCATCCGTGGAGGGTCCCTCCCACTGGTCAGGGAGACGGGACAGAGCGTCGGCGTTGTCATTGGTCTTACCAGCCCGGTACTTGATGGTAAAGTTGAAATTGGCAAGTCTGGAGGCCCACCGTTGTTCCAGTGCTCCAAGACGAGCGGTGTTCAGATGCGCCAAGGGATTATTGTCTGTGAAGACAGTGAAGAAGGATGCAGCCAGGTAGTCCTTGAACTTTTCGGTCACAGCCCAGACTAACGCCAGAAACTCCAACTTGAAGGAACTGTAGTTCTGGTCGTTTTGCTCCGGTTCTCGGAGGGAACGGCTGGCGTAGGCTATGACCCTTTCAGTTCCGTTTTGGAGCTGGGATAATACCGCCCCTAGAACTTGCTTGCTGGCATCAGTGTATAGGGTGAAAGGCAGACTATAGTCTGGATATCCCAACACCGGAGGCTCAGTCAACCGTTGCTTGAGCATCTGGAAGGCAGCTTCTCATTCGGCCGTCCACTCAATGGATACTTGGGAACGTTGGCTCTCTTTTGGCAGGCCCCTTAGAAGCTCTTGCAGGGGAGCCGCCAGCTGGGCAAACTTCGGGATGAAACGCCTGTAGTAACTGGCAAATCCCAGGAAGCTTTTGATGTCCCGTACAGTTGATGGGGTAGGCCAGTCGTAGACAGCTGCAATCTTCTCTGGATCTGGCTCAATTCCATGAGCGCTCACCACATGTCCCAGGTACTTGACGCTAGGTTGTAGCAGGTGGCACTTGGATGGCTTGACCTTCAACCCATGTTGGGTCAGGATTTGGAAGACCTCAGCCAGATGGTGGAGGTGGTCTTCATAAGTCTTGGAGTAGATGATGATGTCGTCCAAATATAGCAGGACGGTCTCGAAGTTGCGATGACCCAAACATCTCTCCATCAGCCGTTGAAATGTGCCTGGGGCGTTGCATAGCCCGAATGGCATGTTGTTGAACTCGAACAGGCCCATTGGGGTGGTGAAAGCCGTCTTCTCTCTGTCTTCCGGCGCCATGGCCACTTGCCAGTAGCCACTGGTCAGGTCCAGGGTAGAGAAGTAGGCAGCTGACCCTAGGGCTGCGAGGGATTCCTCGATTCGAGGCAGAGGATAGGCGTCCTTGTGGGTGATATTGTTGATCTTCCTATAGTCAACACAGAATCAAAGGGTTCCATCCTTCTTCTTCACAAGGACCAGCGGGGCAGCCCATGGGCTGTGACTCTCCCGGATAACATTGGCTGTCTTCATCTCTTGTACCAGCTTTTTCACCTCTTGGTAGCGGGCTGGAGGTATAGGCCGGTATCGTTCCTTGATAGGAGGATGAGAGCCAGTAGGGATGGTGTGTTGGATCAGAGTAGTCTGCCCAAAATCCAGTGGGTGTTTGCTGAAGGCCCGGTGGTGCTTCATAACGACATCCAGGACACCTTGTACTTGGTCTGCAGGAGTAAAATCGTTGTCTCCAATATTGAGCTCAAGCCACCAGGATTGCTCGGCAGGCTCACCTTCAGCACTTTGCTTCAGTTCCAACTGTTGGGAGGCAGACAGAGAGGTTTCCACCAAGTCTTCAGGATGCACGCTGAAGAGAGTGGCTACGGCTTGGTACTTTCTCAGATCCACTGGGGAGTCTCCCACATTTAGTAGTCGAATGGGTACTTGTCCTCGGGACACAGTGACTAGGCTCCTGGCGGCTAGAATGGGCAGGTCTTCATCCGCTGGTAGAGGTTCTACTATCGCCTGGTAGTCTTGACCTTGGACGCCCATGCAGGCTCGACACCATACTAGCGTCTCAGTCCCAGGTTGAAGGCGGACAGGTTGGGGATCCTTGATCCGGGCTCTGCAGATTTCACCATTAGGGCCAGCAAACTTCTGTTGCGCCGCTAGAACCTGCATAGTTTCCTGAATTACCTTCCGGGAACCGTTGGGCACTGTTGGCAGGGAGTCGTGGAGAGCCTTCAGCACTTCAGGGTAGCAGTTGCGGAGGACATTGGTACCCAGTACCAGGGAGAAGTTACCATTTTCGGGCACTCGTGTCACCACTATGCCCTGTCTGGTTAACTCAGTGTCTCCAATGGTTAGCGTGGGCTCCCAGTAGCCGCGGATGGGAACGGGTTTTCCGTTCGTAGCAATAATGTTCAAGTAAGCCTTGGGAGGCTGGACTAAGGATGCTCCTCCTCGGCATTTCTCGAAGGCAGCACTCCGGAGGGTGGTCACTTGAGAGCCGGTATCAATTAAGGCCGGTAGGGTAACTCCGTTGATGGTTACATGAACCATGGGGTGAGTCCCCACGAACCTGGGCATCCAGTTAGCATCTCGGGGACATACAAGTTCTTCCCTTGGAGGTCGTCCCTTAGCTCCAAGGGTTTGTCGTTTAACTGACGACAACCATTCCCTTCATGCCCATATTTATGGCAGTAGCTGCACCGCTGGCGGGGTTTCTTCTGACTCCAGGTGCTTAACGACTTCGCTTCTTTTGGGCGCTGTTTAGTCAGAGAGTCACGAGGAGTAGCTGACCGTACCGGGTTCTCTGGAGGTTTCCTCCTCATAGCGGAGACAGTTACTTCCAACTGGGTCAACCGATCGAGGATTTGATGCAGGGTATCCGCCAGATTAGGGGCCGGTCCTGTTATGCCAGTAACTTCCATAGCCGCAGGAGTAGGTGATGCTGACTGCGTGGGATGGCAAGTGAGAACAGATTCTTCCATTTCCACGGATTCAGGCTCTTTCTGCGGTCCAGTAGGCGGTCGGTCCCCTAATATGTCAATGGCAATTTCCTTAAACTCAAGAAAGGAGGCCTTGGCATGTTGAGAAGAGATGATCTTTAGTTGACACCTTTGATTTCTATCAACAAGTCCATTAATAAATTGTTCCCTTAAGGTTTGATCAGAGGTTTCAGCGTCTTTAGGCTCAAGGCAGTCAAAGTCTCGGAGGGACTCTTGGGGCTTCTGTCTTTTCCCGAAGAATTTCTGCTTCAACTCGGAGACGGTACACTTGTCAAAGGTGTTGCATAGCCTATCAAGAATTTGGACCACATTCTGACACTGTTCTCGGGGCCAAGACTTGACTTCCCGGAGAGCGGGTCCTTTCAACTGCCCGATGAGGATGCCCACTTTCTGTTCCTCTGTGAACGGGAGCAAGGCGAAGGTGGCTAACAACCTGTCCCTGAATTCAGGGAGAGTATGTGATTCTCCCTCGTAGTAGGGTAACCAGGGGGCCCCCAGATAGTAGGGCATAGTCAGAGGCATCATGGTGGGAGTCCCCGGGACACTAGCTGTAGTAGGGCTGAAGGGACTCTCTGGAGGACTTAACATGCTCCGGTACCCTGAGGAGGGACCAGGGGACGGGACTTGCTCCATTCCCGTATCTTCGTCCTGGGTGGACATGACTGGCCTAGCTGAGGGAAGCCTGTAGGGTTACACAATGTCCGTTGCTATGGGCGATGGCTAGAATGGGACGTGGGCACTTTAAGACACAGTCACTATTCCCTGGGAGGTGAGCCAATAACCTAGCGTCGGAAACAATCTCTACCCCCCTTTAACTTCCCCAGCGGTACTCACTCAGGATCAGCCGCGGTGACAGGGCAGCTCCGGTGCATGAAGGACTCCGTTCCCGATGTCCGGCAGGCAGCAGGGCTCGGTGATGCTCAGCGGTGTTCTCCAGTCGCAGGACACGTGCGCCGGAACTCCGGATGAGGCGCACACTGCTGGCAGGCTTCAGGCGCGGCCTGCGCCGAAATACAAGATTGCCGATTAACCCTCTTCGTTGCCGGCCGCACTCGCTCCAGCTCCTCCTCCACGGTAGTCCGCGCCACTCGCGCAGGGGGCGGAACCTAGTGACGCCTCTGGAGTTCCCGCCAGTGAGGATTTGGCGGGCTGGAAATACTTGCTGCGCCACACGCCTCTGAGGTAAATGCTTCAGGCGCAGCAGCGCCGGATGTAGCAGAGCTGACACAGTTCTTGCAGGAATTAACCTCTTGAGTGCTGGAGCGGCACTCGACAGCACGTGGCAGCAGTATAACACAGTTCAATCGAGAAACACACAATTACTTGGGCCTAAACCCGGATGGCAGCAGGGTTAGGCAGCACAGTCTTTTCAATAAAGGAGAGTCTTTAATGCCGTAATAAGGCACAGAAGTATCAATCCTGTTCGTGACGCCACTTGCAACATCCCCCACCGGGGCCTAGCCCTTGAGGTGAGGCCTAGAGACAGTCGGGGCCCGCGGTACGGGAGTGGCTGGCGGTTGCGGCCTGAGCACGCTATTGTCACGGTGCTTGGTACGGGGAACCGGAGGGCTGTCCTACAGCCTGGCAGGTCTCCAGCAGGGTGGTGTTGGCAAGAAATGATGAGGGAGAGGCTGCTATAGCGGATCTCCCTGGGGCAACCCCTTAATGTCCCGAGTGTGAGTCTCTGGGTGATGGACGGGGTGCCGGTGATGAAGGCAGCCGTATTAGCAGGGACCAGACGGAGACAGAAGTTGAAGAAAACAACTTACAGTTCTTTATTTGGTACCGGCAGGAACCGCAGCAACGTGCCTTTAACAGGTAGATGGAGTGCTGAGATGCTTTTGGAGGGAGCCTCAGGAGATAGTTCACCAGCCTGGATGCAGAGGGCAGGCTGGGAGGCAGCTGTGTCCTGGTAGGAAGCTTCAGCTTGTCCTGTAGGGCTTCAGGTATCACCTTTAAAGGTAAGATGATACCCCTTTCCTCACTACACTAACTCTAGTCTTATACTCCACTCTTCAGAGGCAGGGGCTAGGCTCTTCCTGCTCTGGTATGGGCTAGACAGAGATTGCTCACTCACTCACTGATCTCTAGGATTCTCCTACACTGGAATCTCT
This sequence comes from Engystomops pustulosus, assembly GCF_040894005.1. Taxonomy (NCBI): domain Eukaryota; kingdom Metazoa; phylum Chordata; class Amphibia; order Anura; family Leptodactylidae; genus Engystomops; species Engystomops pustulosus. Next base: position 99,798 of record NW_027285151.1, read on the forward strand.
TGAGAGAGACTTCTCTCAGATCTGAGACCTAGAAAGACATACTAGAATCATCTCCAGAACATTCCTGGCCAGGGGTTTTATTACTTCCCCTCTGGTCAGGTGGTGGCTGCTCCTCCAATCACATCTCAGCTTACAGAGGACAGGATGTAACACAGATCCTTGGATAATAGCATCTTGCATCATACAAAACACTTAACTTCTGCCTTGCCAGGCAGGATTCACCACTGCAATATCCCCTATGTCCTATAAGGACCATGTAGTGTGATGTGATTACATGCAGGTGGGACGTATTCGCAAACACTCCTTTGCCATTGCAACGGCGAGGGTGTTGCAGATGTAAGTGCATTGTCTGTGTATAATGTGCTGTGCGAGGAGTCACTAAGATCATGCGTCCGATATCCTGCATGTGTTGCTTCCCCGCTCAGGTCCCTGAAGTTCACCTTCTTCTTCCTGGTGCATGTAAGTGCATTGTCCGTGTATAATGCGCTGTGCGGAGAGTCACTAAGATCCTGCACCCGATATCCTGCATGTGTCGCTTCCCCGCTCAGGTCCCCGGAGTTCACCTTCTTCTTCCTGGTGCATGTAAGTGCATTGTCCGTGTATAATGCGCTGTGCGGGGAGTCACTAAGATCCTGCGCCCGATATCCTGCATGTGTCGCTTCCCCGCTCAGGTCCCCGGAGTTCACCTTCTTCTTCCTGGTGCATGTAAGTGCATTGTCCGTGTATAATGTGCTGTGCGGGGAGTCACTAAGATCCTGCACCCGATATCCTGCATGTGTCGCTTCCCCGCTCAGGTCCCTGGAGTTCACCCTCTTCTTCCTGGTGCATGTAAGTTCATTGTCCGTGTATAATGTGCTGTGCGGGGAGTCACTAAGATCGTGCTCCCGATATCCTGTATGTGTCGCTTCCCCGCTCAGGTCCCCGGAGTTCACCTTCTTCTTCCTGGTGCATGTAAGTGCATTGTCCGTGTATAATGCGCTGTGCGGGGAGTCACTAAGATCCTGCGCCCGATATCCTGCATATGTCGCTTCCCCGCTCAGGTCCCCGGAGTTCACCTTCTTCTTTCTGGTGGATGTAAGTGCATTGTCCGTGTATAATGCGCTCTGCGCGGAGTCACTAAGATCCTGCGCCCGATATCCTGCATCTGTCGCTTCCCCGCTCAGGTCCCCGGAGTTCACCTTCTTCCCGGTGCATGTAAGTGCATTGTCCGTGTATAATGCGCTGTGCGGGGAGTCACTAAGATCCTGCGCCTGATATCCTGCATGTGTCGCTTCCCCGCTCAGGTCCCCGGAGTTCACCTTCTTCTTCCTGCTGCATGTAAGTGCATTGTCCGTGTATAATGTGCTGTGCGGGGAGTAACTAAGATCGTGCGTCCGATATCCTGCATGTGTCGCTTCCCCGCTGAGGTCCCTGGAGTTCACCTTCTTCTTCCTGGTGCATGTAAGTGCATTGTCCGTGTATAATGCGCTGTGCGCGGAGTCACTAAGATTCTGTACCCGATATCCTGCATGTGTCGCTTCCCCGCTCAGGTCCCTGGAGTTCACCTTCTTCTTCCTGGTGCATGTAAGTGCATTGTCTGTGTATAATGCGCTGTGCGGGGAGTCACTAAGATCGTGCACCCGATATCCTGCATGTGTCGCTTCCCCGCTCAGGTTCCCGGAGTTCATGTTCTTCCTGGTGCATGTAAGTGCATTGTCCATGTATAATGCGCTGTGCGGGGAGTCACTAAGATCCTGCTCCCGATATCCTGCATGTGTCGCTTCCCCGCTCAGGTCCCCGGAGTTCACCTTCTTCTTCCTGGTGCATGTAAGTGCATTGTCCGTGTATAATGCGCTGTGCGGGGAGTCACTAAGATCCTGCACCCGATATCCTGCATGTGTCGCTTCCCCGCTCAGGTCCCCGGAGTTCACCTTCTTCTTCCTGGTGCATGTAAGTGCATTGTCCGTGTATAATGTGCTGTGCAGGGAGTGACTAAGATCCTGCACCCGATATCCTGCATGTGTCACTTCCCCGCTCAGGTCCCTGGAGTTCACCTTCTTCTTCCTGGTGCAGGTAAGTGCATTGTCCGTGTATAATGTGCTGTGCGGGGAGTCACTAAGATCCTGTGCCCGATATCCTGCATGTGTCACTTCCCCACTCAGGTCCCTGGAGTTCTCCTTCTTCTTCCTGGTGCATGTAAGTGCTTGGGCTTGCGACACAATTTGAATCTTAAATCCCACGCTCAGTCGGATCGTCAGACAGCTCCCCACTTCCGATTTCTGTCTTATTGAGGCTGCGCAGCAGCGGCAAAAAACAATTGCTTACGTTAAAATCACAGGGTAGACATTTCTTTAATACCTGTGCAATCCCCCTGATATTGTGCCCCTCCCTATCAGCAGCTCCCCTCAAATTCTGTCCCCCTCATATTATGCTCCCCGGCAGCACCCCTCATATAACCCCCAGCAGCTGCCCCTGATATTATGCCCCCCCAGCAGCACCCCTCATATAACCCCCAGCAGCTGCCCCTGATGTTATGCCCCCGGCAGCACCCCTCATATAACCCCCAGCAGCTGCCCCTGATATTATGCCCCCCCAGCAGCACCCCTCATATAACCCCTAGCAGCTGCCCCTGATATTATGCCCCCCCGGCAGCACCCCTCATATAACCCCCAGCAGCTGCCCCTGATATTATGCCCCCCCTGCAGCACCCCTCATATAACCCCCAGCAGCTGCCCCTGATATTATGCCCCCCCGGCAGCACCCCTCATATAACCCCCAGCAGCTGCCCCTGATATTATGCCCCCCCGGCAGCACCCCTCATATAACCCCCAGCAGCTGCCCCTGATATTATGCCCCCCCAGAAGCACCCCTCATATAACCCCCAGCAGCTGCCCCTGATATTATGCCCCCCCGCAGCACCCCTCATATAACCCCCAGCAGCTGCCCCTGATATTATGCCACCCACCGGCAGCACCCCTCATATAACCCCCAGCAGCTGCCCCTGATATTATGCCCCCCCAGCAGCACCCCTCATATAACCCCTAGCAGCTGCCCCTGATATTATGCCCCCCCAGCAGCACCCCTCATATAACCCCCAGCAGCTGCCCCTGATATTATGCCCCCCCGGAAGCACCCCTCATATAACCCCCAGAAGCTGCCCCTGATATTATGCCCCCCCGGCAGCACCCCTCATATAACCCCCCGCAGCTGCCCCTGATATTATGCCCCCCCCCCCCGGCAGCACCCCTCATATAACCCCCAACAGCTGTCCCTTAATATTATGCCCCCCGGCAGCACCCCTCATATAACCCCCAGCAGCTGCCCCTGATATTATGCCCCCCGGCAGCACCCCTCATATAACCCCCAGCAGCTGCCCCTGATATTATGCCCCCCCGGCAGCACCCCTCATATAACCCCCAGCAGCTGCCCCTGATATTATGCCCCCCCGGCAGCTGCCCCTGGTTGTGGCCCCTCCCCTCATGCAGCTTGGGCTCTGCATAGCGAGCGCGGTGTCTGTGAGCGGAGGACACGTTACAGTTCAGGACATCCGTCCCATCGCTCAGGTCCAAATCCATCCGCCATCAGCGCCGCCTCCTCTTTTTCCTGTGACTGTCCCTCAGGATGCGGAGGAAGTCGGGACTCGCATCAGTAAAAATCCGGGAGCTTCACGTCTCATGAAAACATTTCATTATTTTTAAAATCCTCGTTGTCATTATTCATTAATTTCTGGAAATATTCTGAGATTTCGTACAGCACCCACAATTTATTTTATATACTAGACCCCCAGAAGTGATTCCTCATCACGTGTCTGTGTCACTGCCGGCAGGAGAAGAGTAGGAGACCACAGCGGTGGGGAGCACTGGGGCTCGAGCCCGGACCAGTCTTTACTGCTGCTGCCGCCCTTTAGGGGTTCGCCTGAGGCGGGATTTTCATCGACCTGCAAGTCACAGTGAACCTTTCAGACATCGACCTCTGCAGAATTTAGCAGCCATTTTAGGTAAAATCCAATCAGGGAGGCAACACAAGTAAAACCAAGGACCCTAAACCCTTCTAGATAAGAACAATTGACTGTATTGACCATCGCCACCAGATCTCCCAGAACATGTGGTGGACATGGAGACTTTTTGCTTGTTTTTGAGGCCACCAATTGATTTCTCTGTTTGTCTGTGTCAGTCCTTGCAGGCCCCGATTGCCAGAGGGTGGTTCAGAATCCACCATCCTTGACCATCCATGAAGGAGACTACACGACCATCAACTGCACTTTCCAGAAAGGCAGCGAACGTCTGGCAGCCATCGCCGAATTCTTCCAGATGCCGGATGACAAGAATCCCCTGAACAACTCCATGGATGGGCGCGTGACCTTCACCTCCACCGACATGGCCCTCGTCATGACCATCCATGAAGCCGTCATTTGTGACTCGGGAGTTTATCTCTGCAAGGTGAAGTTCTACAAGGGGGAGCCCTGCAGTTCCAATGGGACCAGGTTAACAGTTTTGGGTAAGTTGACTTCTGCCCTCACACATTGGGGTGTATTTCTAAATAAGTCCATAGTCCATAGGGTCAGGCGGTCAGTGACTGTGAGACCGCTACACTCTGGACCAGGAGCACGGGAAGTCATTGTGACCACCGGCACTTGGCTGAGGGTAATGGTGACGTCCCATAGTCCATAGGGTCAGGCGGTCAGTGACTGTGAGACCGCTACACGCTGGACCAGGAGCACGGGAAGTCATTGTGACCACCGGCACTTGGGTGAGGGTAATGGTGACGTCCCATATTCCATAGGGTCAGGCGGTCAGTGACTGTGAGACCGCTACACTCTGGACCAGGAGCACGGGAAGTCATTGTGACCACCGGCACTTGGCTGAGGGTAATGGTGATGTCCCATAGTCCATAGGGTCAGTGACTGTGAGACAGCTACACGCTGGACCAGGAGCACGGGAAGTCATTGTGACCACCGGCACTTGGCTGAGGGTAATGGTGACGTCCCATAGTCCATAGGGTCAGGCGGTCAGTGACTGTGAGACAGCTACACGCTGGACCAGGAGCACGGGAAGTCATTGTGACCACCGGCTCTTGGCTGAGGGTAATGGTGGTGTCCCATAGTCCATAGGGTCAGGCGGTCAGTGACTGTGAGACCGCTACACTCTGGACCAGGGGAAGTCATTGTGAGCACCGGCTCTTGGGCTGAGGGTAATGGTGATGTCCCATAGTCCATAGGGTCAGGCGGTCAGTGACTGTGAGACCGCTACACACTGGACCAGGAGCACGGGAAGTCATTGTGACCACCGGCACTTGGCTGAGGGTAATGGTGACGTCCCATAGTCCATAGGGTCAGGCGGTCAGTGACTATGAGACCGCTACACGCTGGACCAGGAGCACGGGAAGTCATTGTGACCACCGGCACTTGGCTGAGGGTAATGGTGACGTCCCATAGTCCATAGGGTCAGGCGGTCAGTGACTATGAGACCGCTACACGCTGGACCAGGAGCACGGGAAGTCATTGTGACCACCGGCACTTGGCTGAGGGTAATGGTGACGTCCCATAGTCCATAGGGTCAGGCGGTCAGTGACTGTGAGACCGCTACACGCTGGACCAGGAGCACGAGAAAACATTGTGACCCCCGACACTGGGGCTGAGGGTAATGGTGACGTCCCATATTCCATAGGGTCAGGCGGTCAGTGACTGTGAGACAGCTACACGCTGGTCCAGGTGCACGGGAAGTCATTATGAGCACCAGCTCTTGGCTGAGGGTAATGGTGACGTCCCAGAGTCCATAGGGTCAGGCGGTCAGTGACTGTGAGACCGCTACACGCTGGACCAGGAGCACGGGAAGTCATTGTGACCCCCGACACTGGGGCTGAGGGTAATGGTGACGTCCCATATTCCATAGGGTCAGGCGGTCAGTGACTGTGAGACAGCTACACGCTGGACCAGGAGCAAGGGAAGTCATTGTGACCACCGGCTCTTGGCTGAGGGTAATGGTGGTGTCCCATAGTCCATAGGGTCAGGCGGTCAGTGACTGTGAGACCGCTACACTCTGGACCAGGGGAAGTCATTGTGAGCACCGGCTCTTGTGCTGAGGGTAATGGTGATGTCCCATAGTCCATAGGGTCAGGCGGTCAGTGACTGTGAGACCGCTACACACTGGACCAGGAGCACGGGAAGTCATTGTGACCACCGGCACTTGGCTGAGGGTAATGGTGACGTCCCATAGTCCATAGGGTCAGGCGGTCAGTGACTATGAGACCGCTACACGCTGGACCAGGAGCACGGGAAGTCATTGTGACCACCGGCACTTGGCTGAGGGTAATGGTGACGTCCCATAGTCCATAGGGTCAGGCGGTCAGTGACTGTGAGACCGCTACACGCTGGACCAGGAGCACGAGAAAACATTGTGACCCCCGACACTGGGGCTGAGGGTAATGGTGACGTCCCATATTCCATAGGGTCAGGCGGTCAGTGACTGTGAGACCGCTACACGCTGGACCAGGAGCACGGGAAGTCATTGTGACCCCCGACACTGGGGCTGAGGGTAATGGTGACGTCCCATATTCCATAGGGTCAGGCGGTCAGTGACTGTGAGACAGCTACACGCTGGACCAGGAGCAAGGGAAGTCATTGTGACCACCGGCTCTTGGCTGAGGGTAATGGTGGTGTCCCATAGTCCATAGGGTCAGGCGGTCAGTGACTGTGAGACCGCTACACTCTGGACCAGGGGAAGTCATTGTGAGCACCGGCTCTTGGGCTGAGGGTAATGGTGATGTCCCATAGTCCATAGGGTCAGGCGGTCAGTGACTGTGAGACCGCTACACACTGGACCAGGAGCACGGGAAGTCATTGTGACCACCGGCACTTGGCTGAGGGTAATGGTGACGTCCCATAGTCCATAGGGTCAGGCGGTCAGTGACTATGAGACCGCTACACGCTGGACCAGGAGCACGGGAAGTCATTGTGACCACCGGCACTTGGCTGAGGGTAATGGTGACGTCCCATAGTCCATAGGGTCAGGCGGTCAGTGACTGTGAGACCGCTACACGCTGGACCAGGAGCACGAGAAAACATTGTGACCCCCGACACTGGGGCTGAGGGTAATGGTGACGTCCCATATTCCATAGGGTCAGGCGGTCAGTGACTGTGAGACAGCTACACGCTGGTCCAGGTGCACGGGAAGTCATTATGAGCACCAGCTCTTGGCTGAGGGTAATGGTGACGTCCCAGAGTCCATAGGGTCAGGCGGTCAGTGACTGTGAGACCGCTACACGCTGGACCAGGAGCACGGGAAGTCATTGTGACCCCCGACACTGGGGCTGAGGGTAATGGTGACGTCCCATATTCCATAGGGTCAGGCGGTCAGTGACTGTGAGACAGCTACACGCTGGACCAGGAGCACGGGAAGTCTTTGTGACCACCGGCTCTTGGCTGAGGGTAATGGTGATGTCCCATAGTCCATAGGGTCAGGCGGTCAGTGACTGTGAGACCGCTACACACTGGACCAGGAGCACGGAAAGTCATTGTGACCACCGGCTCTTGGCTGAGGGTAATGGTGATGTCCCATAGTCCATAGGGTCAGGCGGTCAGTGACTGTGAGACCGCTACACGCTGGACCAGGAGCACGGGAAGTCATTGTGACCACCGGCTCTTGGCTGAGGGTAATGGTGACGTCCCATAGTCCATAGGGTCAGTGACTGTGAGTCCGCTACACGCTGGACCAGGAGCACGGGAAGTCATTGTGAGCACCGGCACTGGGGTTGAGCGTAATGGTGACGTCCCATAGATCATAGGGTCAGGCGGTCAGTGACTGTGAGACCGCTACACACTGGACCAGGAGCACGGAAAGTCATTGTGACCACCGGCTCTTGGCTGAGGGTAATGGTGATGTCCCATAGTCCATAGGGTCAGGCGGTCAGTGACTGTGAGACCGCTACACGCTGGACCAGGAGCACGGGAAGTCATTGTGACCACCGGCTCTTGGCTGAGGGTAATGGTGACGTCCCATAGTCCATAGGGTCAGGTGGTCAGTGACTGTGAGACCGCTACACTCTGGACCAGGGGGAGTCATTGTGAGCACCGGCTCTTGGGCTGAGGGTACTGGTGTAGTCCCATAGTCCATAGGGTCAGGCGGTCAGTGACTGTGAGACAGCTACACGCTGGACCAGGAGCACGGGAAGTCATTGTGACCACCGGCACAGGGGCTGAGGGTAATGGTGACGTCCCATAGTCAATAGGGTCAGGCGGTCAGTGACTGTGAGACAGCTACACGCTGGACCAGGAGCACGGGAAGTCATTGTGACCACCGGCACAGGGGCTGAGGGTAATGGTGACGTCCCATAGTCAATAGGGTCAGGCGGTCAGTGACTGTGAGACCGCTACACGCTGGACCAGAAGCACGGGAAGTCATTGTGACCCTCCGAGCGTCTTTGTTGTCAGTATTGACCTCTGGGCGGTCATGGGGTTATACGTCGTGTCTGCCCGGCTCCTGCACCGATTACTACCATAACGGCACAATCCTGACCACGATGTACTGGCCTGGTGGTTATAAGAGTTTCCATGGTTACAAGTATATACAATTGGACCTATTGGTGGGGGTCCGACACCCAAGACCCTCCGGGGGCTGCGAGAGGCCGGCAGCGGCGCTCCCTGTGTAGTGGTCAGGATTAGTTACTGCAGTGACTCCGTTCAGCCACTACACAGAGAATGGCGCATCATCCGTGGGGGGCAGAGACCTACCTGCTGCAGAACCTCCTGGCTCCAGTGGAACAATCTATAAACATTTTTTATTATGTTTTCTTTTCCCACAGCATCAAAGTATCCGAAGAAATCCGCAGTTTATTCCCAGACGGAGATGATTGTGGATGTGATCCGCCTCGGCCTCCTGGCGCTGCTCGTCCTCCTGACCTTTGTATTATTGTGCAAATTTTGGTAAAACCGTCCGACACAATCTGTAAAATGATCCGGTGACAGAGGCGGAGCTTATACATCAAACCCTCATACAATAGGCTCGTCTCCGGATCTCACATATTGGGGGGGGGGGGTAGGTATCTAAGTACTTGGTACACAAGGTCCGGTGCTCCCTCTCTGTCACCTCCCAGTATACAATGTATGACCCTCCCCCACTGAAAATGGACAAGAGGGAGTGCACCAGTCCTCATAGCCCCGCCCCTGCTTTACATAGAAATACAAATGAAGATTTCTCAGATTTTCCATCATGTTGGACGCTTCACCTACTTACAGTCTGTACGTGACCCGGATGCCGACACAGACAGGGAACGCGCTGAATCCTGCGCCCACGTCCATCCGTTTTCTACTTTCGTGTGAATAACGTTTTGTGGAATGAACGTCACGAAGCGACTTACCGCCAGGATTTTTGACAATCTCTAAAACCTTCAATAAAAATGGAACTAAAAAAACAAACCTAGAAGTGTGAGAATTAGGAGAGAGGGCGGGGCTCAGTGGAGGAGGGATGGATTGTTTTATTATTTTATGGATTTTTCACTTTTTTATTAAGTGAATCAGGAATGTCACTATTAGCTGGTGACGGGTACCAATAGCCTTTGCTATAATGAAGTCATCATTCTGAATCATTTCAGTACTTTATAAAAGTTTATTTCACATTAGCTGCATGTGGCGAGTCCCGGAGGAAGGGGGCGGGGATTGGGGGTGGTGTCCACTGCAGTCTGTCTCAGTCTCCTCCACATCATGTGAATTGAGCAGGCCGGGGAGGGAGGGCACACAGGCTGCAGACACTGCTGGCAGGGAGCCAGGTAATGTGAAATAAACTTTATGAATCATTTCAGTACTTTATAAGACACTTATAAAATTAGCAGAGCATTGGCTATTGGAACCTGACACCGGCTAAAAATGACATTCCTGGTGACTGGTTCGCTTTAAGCCATTTTGAACATATACATATTAAAAGTCTCCGACACCTACAAAATTTAAAGGTAATGTGTCATACTTGAGACATCAATCAGACCTTTGTGGGTTTTGTTAGTAGCAGCAGAACTGTGATATATGGAATTATATTACATGATTGTAGCCCAGGGGATGTGTCCTCACACTGCTGTGCCCTGCAGAGAGCGTGCCCCACCCCTTGCACTCGTACCTCTGCGTGCCCCACCCCTTGCACTCGTACCTCTGCGTGCCCCACCCCTTGCACTCGTACCTCTGCGTGCCCCACCCCTTGCACTCATACCTACAGTCACATAATGAATCGGGCTGAGATCCACCCACTCCCTAAGCTCGGAAGAAGTTAGGGGGAGGGGAGACACATTGATGCCGCTCGGATATAGATGTTCTTTTTAACCCTTTGCTGTCTGTGAGAAGCCGATCTCCAGGATGAGGAGCATACGGAGGTCAGAAGAAGGTAACATCCTCGGAGCCGGACACGCGGCGGGGAATACTGCATATCTTTATTCAGTGCTGAAGACTAATTACAGATTTACTCATATAAAACATAAGACTTCATCGACCTAAGAACCACAATTTTTCCTGATTTCGTACTTATAGCCACACAAAATATGACGTACAATAGTTCTACGGGGGTCAAGCACGGAGGTCATGAGGGGCTGAATGTAGCAGGCTGTAACATAAGGGGCCGAGAAAATGGCGGACACACCTTCAACATGGCGACTACAGACACGTGAACCAATAGGGAGACAATAGAGGTGACAGCGATGGGGCGCGCATCGAACGCGACCACCGAAACTGAGGCAGCAACGTGCAGAATGCTTCAAGGGAGAGGGCAATGGCTTCAGTGCATCAATATGGAGGCTTGTAAGACGGCAGAGAAGGCGCAAAAGGTATTAACAGTGCAAAGAAAAAAGGCGCAAGGCTTCTAAGGTCATCCATACGGTTACGGGTGGTCACTATATTGGGGGATGAGGAGCAGCATGGGAGCCTCACATCCCCATCCAAAATTGTACACACCATGGGATGAGAGCGACGGCTCGTGTGACCTCATTGTTCAAAATGGCCGACTTGCATCACATGGATCTCTAGGATCTGAATGACAACCTCCGGGGACATTCTCTGGTCTCTGGACATTTTAGCTGAATTTACCTTTCCAACATGTATAAAAATAAAATTTAAAAAAACTTAGAAAACGGAAATGTTACCGCGGCAAACCCTGGAGAAGGGAGAAGCCTTGGAATGGATCACAGTCTACCCAAAATCAATAAAAAGGCTTGAGAGAAATAATAGTGTTCAAAATGGCCGCCGCTGCATGCTCGGGAGCCTACGTCTGGGGCCATCGGCAACCAACATGGCGAAAACCAGATTTCCGCTGGTCTGCATATATCCATTAGTGTTCAGGTTTAGCCAACACTATCACAGACAAGAAGCGCTGACATCACAGACTCCATCTTGAATCAAAATGGCCATTTCTGATCCAGTTCTGATTCAAAATGGTGCAAAAAAGGCAAAAGCTCTACAGTTCGGGAATGGCTTAGCCTCGCGGGTTATGGCATAGAAGCATTTTGGTCTATTCTGTATCAGTTGGGCATAACTTGAAGAGACACTCATTGATCAAAATGGCCACTCCTGACAGGCTTTGGCATCACTGAACCCACCTTGGGTCATGCAAGTCCTTCAAAATGACCTTTCAAACTTGGTCCATTCAAGTTCTGAAGGCCTGTTCCCACCAGGGTGGGTCGGGCCGGCTCCTATCATCCCCTGGGCTCGCCAAGCTTCTCTCAGCACGCTCCGTTAGGAGGGTGGAGCAGGCTCTGGTAGAGATCGGAGCGTAAGAACCGAGGATAGGAGTCACGCTCCATTAGACCATAGATTCTACGTTGGGCCTCGTCGAAGGCCGTTCGTGTCGGGAGAAGAAGGTTGTGTTCGGTCAACTCCCTGGTGCTGGCGTCTAGGTTGACCTGGAAGAAGGAAAGAAATGGAATAATCAGATACATTCCTAGAAAATGGAAGGAGTTTCCTAACCATAAAGAACCCTTTGATGTGCAATCACTTCTGAGCTTTACACGATGTCCTCTGCTCCTAAACATTACGCTCACTACACAGACCCCCCCCCCCTTATTATTATTGGAGGCTTCTCCAGAATTTCTCTTTACAGTACTAAGCTCTAAACTACACCCAATCTCCAAGAGGAGGCCTCGTCCAGCCATGAAATATTAGTGCAGGACCACTTTGAGGTCTCTCTCGGCCAGTTGTACAACCAGTGGGGCGGATTATGTCCGACAATGGAACGTCACGCTCAGCAGGGGGTCCAATCAAAAAACATCAACACTGGATTGGAATGATGGAGACACAAGGTTTACTACAAGGGGGAGCATGTTCTACAGAGACTGAGGTATGGGAAAGAGAGGACCATGGTCATCCGGCTCTTCCCGACGGCTTCTTCTACTCTTACCACAAGGATACATTGTGGTTTGGAAGATGGAATCAGTGCTGGTTCTCCAAATATTGTCACCCAAACACTTGGGTAACCCGGGACACTCTGGAGCAGTGATGGCAAAACTACAAACAAAACCCACGGATTTATCGCAAAGTGCCAATAATTTATTGCCAACTGTTCTGCCACAAATGTTCATCATATCAGCCTCTTGAAGACACCAATACAGGAGTGCAGATTCGGACTATCATTGTAGCTTCTCTGCAATGTCCGGCTGTACAGGAAGACTCGTGGGGAAGATAATCCGGCCCGGTCCACACCTTCTCGCTTTTCCCTAGTAGACGAGATTCTAGGTGGCAGGGATCCAAAGTTATGGCTCCTTGAGTTCAAGAGGTGTCTCGTACATCCTCGGTGCCATCCTGTGAGGATGTATGAGAACCTACAAAGGTTCTAGAACAGCGACAGGGATACTCCTAGAACAGCGACACGGATACTCCTAGGACAGCGACACGGATACTCCTAGGACAGCGACACGGATACTCCTAGGACAGCGACACGGATACTCCTAGGACAGCGACACGGATACTCCTAGGACAGCGACACGGATACTCCTAGGACAGCGACACGGATACTCCTAGGACAGCGACACGGATACTCCTAGGACAGCGACACGGATACTCCTAGGACAGCGACACGGATACTCCTAGGACAGCGACACGGATACTCCTAGGACAGCGACACGGATACTCCTAGGACAGCGACACGGATACTCCTAGGACAGCGACACGGATACTCCTAGGACAGCGACACGGATACTCCTAGGACAGCGACACGGATACTCCTAGGACAGCGACACGGATACTCCTAGGACAGCGACACGGATACTCCTAGGACCAGAGGTCGCACTAACATTTTCCCCCAAGGGTAAAAATACTCCTCTTACTATTTTTGAGGAGTATTTTTAGCCGAGGAGGAGTATGAAAATTTTGGTAATACATATAACTAAATTATATATACGGTAATAGCCATATATAACGTTAATAGACGCTATTTATAAAAAAAAAAAAAAATCATCTGTCTGCTCACCGCGCACAGCACTCACCACTCACAGCACACTCACTCACTCACTCCCTCGCACAGCGCACACTCACTCACTCCCTCGCACAGCGCACACTCACTCACTCCCTCGCACAGCGCACACTCACTCACTCCCTCGCACAGCGCACACTCACTCACTCCCTCGCACAGCGCACACTCACTCACTCCCTCACTCCCTCGCACAGCGCACACTCACTCACTCCCTCACTCCCTCGCACAGCGCACACTCACTCACTCCCTCGCACAGCGCACACTCACTCACTCCCTCACTCCCTCGCACAGCGCACACTCACTCACTCCCTCGCACAGCGCACACTCACTCAGCACTCACTCCCTCGCACAGCGCACACTCACTCACTCCCTCACTCAGCGCACACTCACTCACTCCCTCGCACAGCGCACACTCACTCAGCACTCACTCCCTCGCACAGCGCTCACAGCACAGCACACACTCACAGCGCACAGCACGCACAGCGCAGCACACACTCACCACACACACAGCACACACTCACCACACACTCGCACAGCACACACTCGCACAGCACACACATCGCACAGCACACACTCACACAGCACACTCACAGCCCACAGCACACTCACAGCACACTCACAGCCCACAGCACACTCACAGCCCACTCACAGCCCACTCACAGCCCACTCACAGCACACTCACAGCACACTCACACAGCCCACAGCACACTCACACAGCCCACAGCACACTCACACAGCCCACAGCACACTCACACAGCCCACAGCACACTCACACAGCCCACAGCACACTCACACAGCCCACAGCACACTCACACAGCCCACAGCACACTCACACAGCCCACAGCGCACTCACACAGCGCAGAGCGCACTCACACAGCGCAGAGCGCACTCACACAGCGCAGAGCGCACTCACACAGCGCAGAGCGCACTCACACAGCGCAGAGCGCACTCACACAGCGCAGAGCGCACTCACACAGCCCACAGCACACTCACACAGCCCACAGCACACTCACACAGCCCACAGCACACTCACACAGCCCACAGCACACTCACACAGCCCACAGCACACTCACACAGCACACTCACACAGCCCACAGCACACTCACACAGCCCACAGCGCACTCACACAGCCCACAGCGCACTCACACAGCCCACAGCGCACTCACACAGCGCAGAGCGCACGCTCACCACACACTCACACACAGAGTGCAGTGTACCCCCGGCCGCGGCTCACACTCCGCTGGCCGCTGCTGTGGGCATTAAAGGGCTGGAGCAGCAGCATCGCGCCCACATGTCTCCCCCGGGGGTCGACGCTCACATATCCCACTGATCGCTGCATCCTGCTGAGCGGTCCGGCGCGCGCTGCGATCGCTACTGACATTTCCCTCCTTTGCAGCGCGCGCCGGGCGGCTCAGCCTGCGCGCTACACGGAATAATTGCCAAGCGTATCTTTACGCATGGCAATTATTTTGGGGGGTATTGGCGCCTCATCACGCGTCTATGACGCGTGGTGAGGCGTTAATGCGACCTCTGCCTAGGACAGCGACACGGATACTCCTAGGACAGCGACACGGATACTCCTAGGACAGCGACACGGATACACCTAGAACAGCGACACCGATACACCTAGAACAGCGACACCGATACACCTAGAACAGCGACACCGATACACCTAGGACAGCGACACGGATACTCCTAGGACAGCGACACCGATACTCCTAGGACAGCGACACCGATACACCTAGAACAGCGACACCGATACACCTAGAACAGCGACACCGATACACCTAGAACAGCGACACCGATACACCTAGAACAGCGACACCGATACACCTAGGACAGCGACACCGATACTCCTAGGACAGCGACACCGATACACCTAGAACAGCGACACGGATACTCCTAGGACAGCGACACGGATACTCCTAGGACAGCGACACCGATACACCTAGAACAGCGACACCGATACTCCTAGGACAGCGACACGGATACACCTAGAACAGCGACACGGATACTCCTAGGACAGCGACACGGATACTCCTAGGACAGCGACACGGATACTCCTAGGACAGCGACACGGATACTCCTAGGACAGCGACACCGATACACCTAGAACAGCGACACCGATACACCTAGAACAGCGACACCGATACACCTAGAACAGCGACACCGATACACCTAGAACAGCGACACCGATACTCCTAGGACAGCGACACGGATACTCCTAGGACAGCGACACGGATACTCCTAGGACAGCGACACGGATACTCCTAGGACAGCGACACCGATACTCCTAGGACAGCGACACCGATACTCCTAGGACAGCGACACGGATACTCCTAGGACAGCGACACGGATACTCCTAGGACAGCGACACGGATACTCCTAGGACAGCGACACGGATACTCCTAGGACAGCGACACGGATACTCCTAGGACAGCGACACCGATACACCTAGAACAGCGACACCGATACACCTAGAACAGCGACACCGATACACCTAGAACAGCGACACCGATACACCTAGAACAGCGACACCGATACACCTAGGACAGCGACACCGATACACCTAGGACAGCGACACGGATACTCCTAGGACAGCGACACGGATACTCCTAGGACAGCGACACGGATACTCCTAGGACAGCGACACGGATACTCCTAGGACAGCGACACGGATACTCCTAGGACAGCGACACGGATACACCTAGGACAGCGACACGGATACTCCTAGGACAGCGACACGGATACTCCTAGGACAGCGACACGGATACTCCTAGGACAGCGACACGGATACACCTAGAACAGCGACACGGATACTCCTAGGACAGCGACACGGATACTCCTAGGACAGCGACACGGATACTCCTAGGACAGCGACACGGATACTCCTAGGACAGCGACACGGATACTCCTAGGACAGCGACACGGATACACCTAGAACAGCGACACGGATACTCCTAGGACAGCGACACGGATACTCCTAGGACAGCGACACGGATACTCCTAGGACAGCGACACGGATACTCCTAGGACAGCGACACGGATACTCCTAGGACAGCGACACGGATACTCCTAGGACAGCGACACGGATACTCCTAGGACAGCGACACGGATACTCCTAGGACAGCGACACGGATACTCCTAGGACAGCGACACGGATACTCCTAGGACAGCGACACGGATACTCCTAGGACAGCGACACGGATACTCCTAGGACAGCGACACGGATACTCCTAGGACAGCGACACGGATACTCCTAGGACAGCGACACGGATACTCCTAGGACAGCGACACGGATACTCCTAGGACAGCGACACGGATACTCCTAGGACAGCGACACGGATACTCCTAGGACAGCGACACGGATACTCCTAGGACAGCGACACGGATACTCCTAGGACAGCGACACGGATACTCCTAGGACAGCGACACGGATACTCCTAGATACATTCTGAAGACCCTGCGCTGACCTTGGTAATGAAAGAAATGCCATTGCCGTTGTAAGTTGTAGGATTTGGTCTCCCCAAGTATCACAAGGTATCACAGGCTTCAGCTTTGGCCAAGTTGTGAGATACTTCCTTGCGGAGGGCCTGGAATACCAGGAGTCACAATAGGCTGTACATAGATCCAGCGCCAGTGATGGAGTCACGGCTCTTCCTGCAGGGGGCGCTGATGACTCCTCATTGTCTGTAGAAGTGTTTGTATGACTCAGCGCCCGAAGCGCGTGAAGCCTTGTCAGATCCCGCTTTCTATATTCTCCAGCTTCTATTTTCTGCTGTTTTTTACTATTTTTACTCGGTGAGAGATGGAAACAAAGATCCCAAACAAGAAAAGTAATGAGAGTATTGGGAACGTGTGAGGAGCATTTGTTATATAACCTTCCCAGGACTATAATTAGCGGATTACAACACATTCCACCGGCTGACGGGATCCTAAGACATCAGGATCTTTGTGTCTTCTTCCTGCGCTTCTCAGTCACACATATCTATCATTAGTCAGGAAATATATATAGAAATAGCGACCCCCCCCCTGCTGTACAATTATTCTTATATACACACATTATATATATACACACACACACACACACACATTATATATATACACACACACACACACACACACACACACACACACACACACACACATTATATATATATACACACACACACACACACATTATATATATATACACACACACACACACACATTATATATATATATATACACACACACACACACACACATTATATATATATATATACACACACACACATTATATATATATATATACACACACACACACACACACCCTATATACACACACCCTATATATATACACACACACACATTATATATATATATATATACACACACACACACACACATTGGGGCACATTTACTAAGGGTCCGCAGCCGCGAATCCGTCGGGTTTTTCCCGAATATTTCCGCTTTGCGCTGTATTTCACGGGATTGTGGCGCACGCGATCGATTTTTGGCGCAATTGCGCCGACTTTCACGCGACAGAAATTGGGGGCGTGGCCACCGGACAACCCGAAGGATTCGGACAAACCGCGGAATTTAAAAAGCCATTTGTGTCGCAAGATCAAGCACTCACATACACCAGAAAAAAGCAGGTGAACTCCAGCGGACCTCAGCGCAGCAGCGACACCTGGTGAATATCGGCGCACGGACCTTAGTGAATCCCGGCAGAACCCGAATCAAGGTCGGAGAACCCTCCGCTGGATCGCGACTGGACCGGGTAAGTAAATGTGCCCCATTATATATATATATATACACACACACACACACACACACACACCCTATATACACACACCCTATATATATACACACACCATATATATATATATATACACACACACACACACACCCTATATACACACACCCTATATATATACACACACCATATATGTCTCATACTTATCTACTACTTCTATCCATTGTGTCCCCCTGAGCCTCCGCTCTGAATCCCACTCAGTTCTTTGAAGATTTATTGGCAGGACCAAATAGAAGATAATAGAAAATATGGGATTGTGGGGAAACAAGGTGGGGTACAGGGTGATGGGGAACAGGCTGAAGGGGGGCATGGGTTTGGGGGTTATTATAGCCCCTGGCATCACGTGTCCCTCAGTCTATGGCTGTGACATATTGTGCGGCCATTGTGGTCTCCCCTCCTCCAGCACGATGGATCTTCTCTCCCTCCTCCATGGAGCAGAAGCCCGGGAGCAGATCTGAGAGTCTCCTGAGGTGAGTGTCCCTCACTGCTGAGTATTTGGAGCTCCTTGGATCCTTGGTGGCCTCCTGGTCCTGGCACTGTTGGCACAGTCTGCTCTCCCTGGGCACGTACGTCTGTCTGTGCCGCCCGGACTCCATGGCCAGGACGTGACAGTCTCTGGGGTCTGGGGCCAGTCTGTAGTCTCTCTGTAGACCCTGGTAGATGGTCAGCTTCTGGGATGACTCTATGGTGGTCCTCCAGTCACTGAGATGTTCCTCCTGGGCCGTGTTTATCAGCCACTCTTGCTTTTCTCCTTTTGAACACCATGATATCGGTTTCCTTTAGATTGATGAGTAGAGCCCCGGTGGTAACCCTAATGTAGATGCTGCAGAGCGTTGGGCTTGGGCCGCAGCCCTGTCTGACCGTTCTCCTTCCATTTACCTTCACGCTGCAGGTGCTCTCGGTGTAGGAGCTCTTGATGACATCATAGGTTTTCCCGCCTATTCCACTCTCCAGCAATTTCAGGAAGAGGCCTGGGTGCCAAAGGCCTTTTTAAAGTCAACAAAACGCGTCTATCCTTCCCGCTTTGCCTTGTGGACGCGGTTCTGGATGAGGCTGTGCCGGGTATAGAGGTGGTCAGTGGTGCGATGGTTTGGCATGAACCCCGCTCGGCTCTTGCTGAGGACATTGTACCGGGCGAGGAAGCTGGAGATCCTCCTGTCCAGGACATTATTGAGCAGCTTTCCCAGGTTACTACTCACACAGATACCTCGGTAGTTGGGGGGTCGTACGTGTCCCCCCTCTTGTGTATGGGGGTTATGAGGCTTTGGTTCCAGGTCTGGGGGAAGTCTGTGGGCCTGTATTTCAGGAGGACCATATCTCGTCATCTCCACGAGGAGGCCATCAGAGCCACCAGCTTTTTTTACATCTTATGGAGGAGATGCTCTCTGTTACCTCCTGTAGGGTTATTGGGGCATCTAGAGGGTTTTAAAGTCTTTGATTCCTCATGGGCTTCTAGTTTTGTCCGGATGTCTTTCTGCTCTTGGTTTAGTTCCTCTGTTGGGATATCTTTGTAGAAATCCTTGAAGTACTGGTACCAGATGTTGCCATTCTGGATATGGAGGTTTCTTTCCTTCCCCCCACTGCCCATGTGGTGCCGTAGTCCCCAGAATGTGTTGTCCTGGAGGGCAGCTCGGTGGAGATGTGCTTGTATTTCTTTTTCCGTAGTATGGACTTGTATTGGTGTTGTAGGCTTCCCTCAGGTTGGCATTGTTTGGGTTTCTGTAGGGAGGACCTACCGTAGGGATTTGCATTCTTTGTCGTACCGGCTGCTCAGGCGCATGGCTTTTGACCTCTTGTTGTTGTGTTTCCTTTCTGCCATTTTGTACAGTATATGGTTGAGGTCTGTCTTGGTTTATCCCCTGTGGGTTTATCTCAAATGCTTGTGTAGAAGTTCTGGAGCTTTTCCTTGACTTCTGAGCTGTTTGGGGTGTCTTTATATCTTGAAGCCGATGTTTTTGACCATTAGAAGGATGGTGGGGGGCAGAAGGTCTGCTGAGGTTTTTGTTTGGATGGTTTGTTGGGAGACCTGATGTATAGAAGCAGCTGGTTGTGATCTGAGAGATGTGTTTGTGGGGTGACTCTGAAGGCGCCAATGTTTGTGGGTCTATGTCAGTGATAGGGTAGTCCACCACACTGCTGCCTACGCGAGACCTCATTGTGCACCTTCCTAGAGTCTCCCTTTGTGCAGCCATTTAATATACGGAGTCCGAGGCCTCGGCATATGTTAAGCAGTTTTCTGCTGCTCTGTGTGTATGGGGATACTTCAGCCAGTCTCTGCTCCAGCGATGTTTCCATCCATGGTCAGAAAGTCCTTCTCCATCCCAGTTCTGGGATTGAGGTCTCCATAGATGAGAGCCTGGACAGGAGCGGCTTCCCTCTCTAGAGTCTGGGATGTAGGGGGACTGTGGGGGTGCAATGTGGGCTGCACAGAGGGAGCGGTCAGACAGAGCAGAGGATGGATCGGCCGATTCTTATCCAGATGTGGCTCCTCTCTTCACCGGTGTCATCTGCCCATGGAGCTCGTCTTTGTACCATATTAATATTCCTCCTGAGCTGCGGCCCGGCTTGTTCTTAGACAGAGATTTCTGTATCCTGAAGGCACCGGGGATTCATCCTCTGTCTTGGTCCATGTCTCTAAGAGGATTTGTCTATGTTCTTGAGACTTTTCTTGAAATCTGGGTCTAGAACTGGGCCAAGGTGTTGAGGCCCTGAATGTTCCAGCTACTGATAAGAAGGGACATGGTTGTGGTGTCCATATACCTTATAATAATCTGGGTTTGGACTGGTTGGTTCTGTCCAGTCACATGAATCTCCTCTATGTCTCTGCTCTGTATCTCCCTGTGTGAGGCAGGTGGATTTCTCCATGGTCTATGCCTCTGGGGGTCTGGTTTTGGGTATTTGGCTTTGTCGTGGACTTCTGGTAGGACATTTTCTGAGATCCATCTAGGCATCCATCTAGGCATCTATCTACAATCTCTATTTTATCAGACATTTCTCTTACTATCCATCAATCTCTCTGGGTATTTATCCATCCAGCCGAGTAGCTACAGTATCCAAACTTCTAATAATGTTTTCTTCTATTCTCTATATATCCAGCTAAATATCTCTCCAATTCTCCTTCCATCCGTCCCAATCGCTGTAGCTACAAGTGTGAGGTTTATACCCGCCGCCCGCCTCCCCTCCGCTCTGCACCATGGTGCTCCCCTGCCTTGTACCCCGGAGCCCGCCTCCCCTCCGCTCTGCACCATGGTGCTCCCCTGCCTTGTACCCCGGCGCCCGCCTCCCCCTCCGCTCTGTACCATGGTGCTCCCCCGCCTTGTACCCCGGAGCCCGCCTCCCCTCCGCTCTGCACCGTGGTGCTCCCCTGCCTTGTACCCTGGCGCCCGCCTCCCCTCCGCTCTGCACCATGGTGCTCCCCTGCCTTGTACCCCGGCGCCCGCCTCCCACCTCCGCTCTGCACCATGGTGCTCCCCTGCCTTGTACCCCAGCGCCCGCCTCCCCTCCGCTCTGCACCATGGTGCCCCGCTTTGTACCCCCGGCCGCCTCCCCCTCCGCTGTGTACCATGGTGCTCCCCTGCCTTTTACCCCGGCACCCTCCCCCTCCGCTCTGCACCGTGGTGCTCCCCGCCCTGTACCCTGGCACCCGCCTCCCCCTCCGCTCTGCACCGTGGTGCTCCCCTGCCTTGTACCCTGGCGCCCGCCTCCCCTCCGCTCTGCACCATGGTGCTCCCCTGCCTTGTACCCCGGCGCCCGCCTCCCCCTCCGCTCTGCACCGTGGTGCTCCCCCGCCTTGTACACTGGCGCCCGCCTCCCCCTCCGCTCTGCACCGTGGTGCTCCCCGCCTTGTACACCCGGAGCCCGCCTCCCTCCGCTCTGCACCATGGTGCTCCCCTGCCTTGTCCCACGGCGCCCGCCTCCCCTCCGCTCTGCACCGTGGTGCTCCCCTGCCTTGTACCCTGGCGCCCGCCTCCCCCTCCGCTCTGCACCATGGTGCTCCCCTGCCTTGTACCCCAGCGCCCACCTCCCCCTCCCCTCTGTACCATGGTGCTCCCCTGCCTTGTACGCCGGCGCCCGCCTCCCCCTCCGCTCTGCACCATGGTGCTCCCCCACCTTGTACCCCGGCGCCCGCCTCCCCCTCCGCTCTGCACCGTGGTGCTCCCCCGCCTTGTACCCGGAGCCCGCCTCCCTCCGCTCTGCACCATGGTGCTCCCTGCCTTGTCCCACGGCGCCCCTCCCCTCCGCTTGCACCGTGGTGCTCCCGCCTTGTCCCCCGGCGCCGCCTCCCCCTCCGCTCTGCACCGTGGTGCTCCCCGCCTTGTACCCCGGCGCCCGCCCTCCCCCTCCGCTCTGCACCGTGGTGCTCCCCCGCCTTGTACCCTGGCGCCCGCCTCCCCCTCCGCTCTGCACCATGGTGCTCCCCTGCCTTGTACCCTGGCGCCCGCCTCCCCCCGCTATGCACCGTGGTGCTCCCCTGCCTTGTACCCGGCGCCCACCTCCCCCTCTGCTCTGCACCATAGTGCTCCCCTGCCTTGTACCCCGGCGCCCGCCTCCCCCTCCGCTCTGCACCGTGGTGCTCCCCCGCCTTGTACCCCGGTGCCCGCCTCCCCCCGCTCTGCACCATGGTGCTCCCCCGCCTTGTACTCCGGTGCCCGCCTCCCCCGCTCTGCACCATGGTGCTCCCCTGCCTTGTACCCCAGCGCCCACCTCCCCCTCCCCTCTGTACCATGGTGCTCCCCTGCCTTGTACCCCAGCGCCCACCTCCCCTCCCCTCTGTACCATGGTGCTCCCCTGCCTTGTACCCCAGCGCCCACCTCCCCCTCCCCTCTGTACCATGGTGCTCCCCTGCCTTGTACGCCGGCGCCCGCCTCCCCCTCCGCTCTGCACCATGGTGCTCCCCTGCCTTGTACCCTGGCGCCCGCCTCCCCCCGCTATGCCCCGTGGTGCTCCCCTGCCTTGTACCCCGGCGCCCGCCTCCCCCTCCGCTCTGCACCATGGTGCTCCCCTGCCTTGTCCCACGGCGCCCGCCTCCCCCTCCGCTCTGCACCGTGGTGCTCCCCCGCCTTGTCCCCCGGCGCCCGCCTCCCCCTCCGCTCTGCACCGTGGTGCTCCCCCGCCTTGTACCCTGGCGCCCGCCTCCCCCCGCTATGCACCGTGGTGCTCCCCTGCCTTGTACCCCGGCGCCCACCTCCCCCTCTGCTCTGCACCATAGTGCTCCCCTGCCTTGTACCCCGGCGCCCGCCCCCCCTCCGCTCTGCACCGTGGTGCTCCCGCCTTGTACCCCGGTGCCCCGCCTCCCCCCGCTCTGCACCATGGTGCTCCCCGCCTTGTACTCCGGTGCCCGCCTCCCCCGCTCTGCACCATGGTGCTCCCCTGCCTTGTACCCCAGCGCCCACCTCCCCCTCCCCTCTGTACCATGGTGCTCCCCTGCCTTGTACCCCAGCGCCCACCTCCCCCTCCCCTCTGTACCATGGTGCTCCCTGCCTTGTACCCCAGCGCCCACCTCCCCCTCCCCTCTGTACCATGGTGCTCCCCCGCCTTGTACCCCGGCGCCCGCCTCCCCCTCCGCTCTGCACCATGGTGCTCCCCTGCCTTGTGCCCGCCCCCCCGCCTTGTACCCGCCCCCCGCCTTGTGCCCGCCCCCCCGCTTTTTATCCTGGTGCCCCCCACTTTGTACTCGGATGCCCTCTGCTTGGTGACCTCTGATCTCTGGGGAAGCATCAAAAAGCGAGACTGTGACAAATCAGATGTAGATTTAGAGCAGTGGAGATGAAAGCGTCTGCAAGACTGGGGTGGGGGGGCAGGTAGGTGCCGTCTGCAAGACTGGGGGGGGGGGGGTAGGTAGGTGCCGTCCGCATGACTGGGGTGGGGGGCAGGTAGGTGCCGTCCGCATGACTGGGGTGGGGGGGGTAGGTAGGTGCCGTCCGCATGACTGGGGTGGGGGGGCAGGTAGGTGCCGTCCGCATGACTGGGGGGGGGGGGGTAGGTAGGTGCCGTCCGCATGACTGGGGTGGGGGGGGTAGGTAGGTGCCGTCCGCATGACTGGGTGGGGGGGCAGGTAGGTGCCGTCCGCATGACTGGGGTGGGGGGGCAGGTAGGTGCCGTCCGCATGACTGGGGTGGGGGGGCAGGTAGGTGCCGTCCGCATGACTGGGGGGGGGGGGGGTAGGTAGGTGCCGTCCGCATGACTGGGGTGGGGGGGGGGTAGGTAGGTGCCGTCCGCATGACTGGGGTGGGGGGCAGGTAGGTGCCGTCCGCATGACTGGGGGGGGGGTAGGTAGGTGCCGTCCGCATGACTGGGGGTGGGGGGGGTAGGTAGGTGCCGTCCGCATGACTGGGGTGGGGGGGGGTAGGTAGGTGCCGTCCGCATGACTGGGGTGGGGGGGTAGGTAGGTGCCGTCCGCATGACTGGGGTGGGGGGGGTAGGTAGGTGCCGTCCGCATGACTGGGGTGGGGGGGTAGGTAGGTGCCGTCCGCATGACTGGGGTGGGGGGCAGGTAGGTGCCGTCCGCATGACTGGGGTGGGGGGGTAGGTAGGTGCCGTCCGCATGACTGGGGTGGGGGGGTAGGTAGGTGCCGTCCGCATGACTGGGGTGGGGGGGTAGGTAGGTGCCGTCCGCATGACTGGGGTGGGGGGGTAGGTAGGTGCTGTCCGCATGACTGGGGTGGGGGGGCAGGTAGGTGCCGTCCGCATGACTGGGGTGGGGGGCAGGTAGGTGCCGTCCGCATGACTGGGGTGGGGGGGTAGGTAGGTGCCGTCCGCATGACTGGGGTGGGGGGCAGGTAGGTGCCGTCCGCATGACTGGGGTGGGGGGCAGGTAGGTGCCGTCTGCATGACTGGGGTGGGGGGCAGGTAGGTGCCGTCCGCATGACTGGGGTGGGGGGTAGGTAGGTGCCGTCTGCATGACTGGGGTGGGGGGCAGGTAGGTGCCGTCCGCATGACTGGGGTGGGGGGTAGGTAGGTGCCCTCTGCATGACTGGGGTGGGGGGCAGGTAGGTGCCGTCCGCATGACTGGGGTGGGGGGTAGGTAGGTGCCGTCTGCATGACTGGGGTGGGGGCACCTATACAATCAGCCGTGACAGAGATCCAGCCAGGAAAGTGCAGATCCGGGTGATTCATCGCTACAGAGAGAAAAGCTGGAGAATAAACATCAGAAGCCGCCGACTGCAGGAAAAGCGAGAAATCTGCCCAATAAAGGAGGAGGAAAGCGCCGACTGCTGCGATGTGACCGGGCGCATCAACGCTTACACAGCCAGAGGGAGGGAGGACAGTGATGGGATGGCTGGGGCTCCCGGGGCCCCTCACCAGGAGGGAGGGAGGACAGTGACTGGGATGGCTGGGGCTCCCGGGGCCCCTCACCAGGAGGGAGGGAGGACAGAGACTGGGATGGCTGGGGCTCCCGGAGCCCCTCACCAGGAGGGAGGGAGGACAGTGACTGGGATGGCTGGGGCTCTCGGGGCCCCTCACCGGGAGGGATCAGTTACTGGGATGGCTGGGGCTCCCGGGGCCCCTCACCAGGAGGGAGGGATCAGTTACTGGGATGGCTGGGGCTCCGGGGATCAGTTACTGGGATGGCTGGGGCTCTCGGGGCCCCTCACCGGGAGGGATCAGTTACTGGGATGGCTGGGGCTCCCGGGGCCCCTCACCAGGAGGGAGGGATCAGTTACTGGGATGGCTGGGGCTCCGGGGATCAGTTACTGGGATGGCTGGGGCTCCCGGGGCCCCTCACCGGGAGGGATCAGTTACTGGGATGGCTGGGGCTCCGGGGATCAGTTACTGGGATGGCTGGGGCTCTCGGGGCCCCTCACCGGGAGGGATCAGTTACTGGGATGGCTGGGGCTCCCGGGGCCCCTCACCAGGAGGGAGGGATCAGTTACTGGGATGGCTGGGGCTCCGGGGATCAGTTACTGGGATGGCTGGGGCTCCCGGGGCCCCTCACCGGGAGGGATCAGTTACTGGGATGGCTGGACGTGTGACCGACTAGAAGTGAAGGCCCCTGGAGAATTTTAGAAAACCCCTCTAACATTGTGATTAATACAATCTCCTTCTATAAATCTCAACCACAGGGAGGTGCAGGAGGATATCATCTCCCCACAGCTCCCCCGCAGGAGGACACCGGTATTACACGCCTCTCATTGGGACACATGGAACGTAATGTGGAGGACATTGGACCTCCGGAGACCCTTGGACACATAGCGGCCTCTAATCTGGACGTGTCACCCAGATAATGGGTGCTCTGACTGTTCTGGGGGGGACCGGGGGTCTGAACGCTGACGAGTCCGGACGATAGCGGAGGATTCATTAAAATTGTGTTCAAAATTTGTTTTTCAAAATCAAATCAAATGAGATTTTTTTTTTGCGGTATAAAGATGAAAGGACCCCCCCGGAGTGACACACGGCACCCCCCCGGAGTAACACACGGCAACCCCCCCCCCCCCGGAGTAACACATGGCAAACCCCCCCCCCCGGAGTAACACATGGCAAACCCCCCCCCCCCCGGAGTAACACACGGCATACCCAAAGCCCCCCCCCCCCCGGAGTAACACACGGCACCCCCCCCCGGAGTAACACATGGCAACCCCCCCCCCCGGAGTAACACACGGCACCCCCCCCCCCAGAGTAACTCACGGCACCCCACCTGGAGTAACACGCTCCCCCCCCCCCCAGGAGTAACACACGCCACCCCCCGGAATTACACACGCCGCCCCCCCCCCCCCCCCCCCCGAGGTAACACACGCCACCCACCCCTGGAGTCACACGCGGCACCCCCCCTGGAGTCACACACGGCACCCCCCCCGGAGTAACACACGGCACCCCCCCCGGAGTAACACACGGCACCCCCCGGAGTAACACGGCACCTCCCCCCCCGGAGTAACACACGGCACCCCCCCCCCCGGAGTAACACACGGCCCCCCCCCCCCCCGGAGTAACACACGGCCCCCCCCCCCCGGAGTAACACACGCCCCCCCCCCGGAGTAACACACGGCCCCCCCCCGGAGTAACACACGGCCCCCCCCCCCCGGAGTAACACACGCCCCCCCCCCGGAGTAACACACGGCATACCCCCCCATCCCCCCCCCCGGAGTAACACGGCACCTCCTTGGGGGACTGGAAGGCGATGTAGTGCTGGTAGATCTTCCGTGCTTTGCTGTGCAGGATGAAATTTGGGTGCGTTTCCCGATAATCTTCACAGGCCAACCAGAAATCCAGGTTCTCATCACTGAACTCCGACTGCAGGAACACCCGGAAGACGGCGCGCCCATCTGCGAGGAGAGACACAGGGTCAGGCCGGACACCAAACAATGTGAGAAAGGTCAAGAAACTTATGGGATTCCTGCTGCTAGAAAATAATTGTGGGATAGAAGCTTCTACAATTCTCCAATATTCTTCATCTCTAGATCTCTGCTTGCTGTCCCTCTATAGGAAGCTTCATTGTGTACTTCCTGAGGATAAACACTGGTCCCTGGTCATGTGATG